>NC_139229.1:134032981-134267665 GCF_977018435.1 Lepisma saccharinum
GATGATGTAATTTTAGAAAATCAAAATGAAGTACGTAATTTTTTTACTCAGAGTTGTCGTAGGGAATAGACTGTTTTTATCAGGCTCAGACTTATTCTAAGATTCCTAAACAGTTACTTCGTGATAATACAAATCTAGTTTGACTGTTTCCTCAGAACCATAGTAATCTTAAACATGTATATAATAACTATGTAGGAGGAGATTTAAACTACGGTCAATTTTCAAAATTCTGTTCTTCCTGCTGGGACAAAGATGTTTTTGGATTTGCCAAAATTGATATCACTTAAAAACCAAACAATGGAAAATATAGAAACATAATTAACAATTTTATAAATGTTGAGTCATTATAAAATACGTTGTGACGTTATAAACACCATATGAACAAAAATGCCAAATCTTAAAATTGGCTAAAAGATTTAAAGCGTGTAAATCTAAGAATAGAGGAAACTATGAAACACACAAACGTCAGGGTCAACCGCCCGGCGCTGTGGCCGAGTGGTTAGCACATCGCGCTGCGACGCCAAGGGTCCCGGGTTCGAATCCCGGTCGGGCTTGGTTGTTTGTGAATGTCCATTCATCAATTTCATCCTTTCATCACTCATCCAAATCTTCGCAAATTAGCCAAGAGGCACAAAACGCGAAGTAAAATAAACTAAATCAATCAATCAATCAATCAGGGTCAACCAATCATTTATCCTATCAGAAGTCTTGGTAGAAAAATTATGGGTGTCACAGAACAAAATAAAAATCTCATAAATGAGCTAGTGCCTCTTGCTGCTAGAAATTATGAAAATATTCCTCCTACACCATTATATAGTACTCTTCTAGTACTCAAACAACCACCTACATAGGAGATTCAGTAAAAAATGAATTAGGTCCATTGGCAAGAGATTACCCGAGTACTTGTAAATTTGACAAAGATGAAGAGTTTGGATTAAATCCAACCATGGAACCTGAGGGTGTAGTGTAGAAAATTGCAAAATCTATAGTTACATTTCAAGGTGATGACGTAAAAGTCAATTTGGGTACAAAAAATAGCTGGTACATATATCCTGGCATTGTGGGAATGTGGGAACTAATTACCAAGAAATATCCTAGATTATACAGATGAAGATTACTAGAGTTACTCAGAAATTTTAATACTGTCTGATGCTCTATACCAAAACAATGTAGCTAGTTAGAATAGAGTTAAATCTAGCAGTGGAGACAAATACAAAAAAATGATTTTATCTGTATCAAACCAACTTAAAACTGTCAGAGGCATTAAACAGTACAATACTCAACCAAAGGGTTTTTGTTGGTGGATTTTGTAAGAAAACTCATAGATAGATTGTTGGTCATAGCAGGAGAAGAAAATGTTGGCAGTAATAACTTATACAATCAAAAAATAGGCATTGTAGATATAATTAGTACTAAACTAGCCATTTGTATTGTAAATGACAGTAAATGCATAGGATACTTAATTAAAATTATTAACACTCTTCCTCGCAAATTCTGGAACGGCCAGCGTGTAGTTAATGACATTATTAACAAACTTCCTTTCGAAATGCACTTACCTGGTTACCAATACTCTGGTCCAGGGGCTAAACTATATCAAGGACTGGAGAAAGAAGACAAAGGAATTAATGCTTTGGATTCTGCTTGTAAAGATCATGACATTCCCTAAAATACTCAAAATGACCTTAATGTTCCACATAAGGCAGATCAAAAATTGGAACAAAAAACATTTGGAAGACTAATCAGCAGAGATGGTACATTAGGTGAAAAAATAGCAGCATTAGGTACAACCATTGTCATGAATGCAAAACAGAAATTAAGGGAGGACTATAATTATAGATTTATATATAAATACCCATTATGAAAAAACCTAAAAGTATTGTATACCAAGTACCTTATTCAGATCTAAAATCTCTAGGATCCTTATACTATCTGCTCATTAAGAAAGAAGAGGAAAAGAAAAATCTTGTTTGAGTAGAGGTCATAGAATGAAATCAACGCTTAGTACACTTCATTGGGAAAGAGTGAGGATTTCCAGGAAAAATAAACACACTGGTGGATTAATATTCAGTATACCAGTTATTTTAGCAGCTCTGGGTGCTGTGGGGAATCTAGCAGGTGGTAGTGCACCTACAGCAAAAACAGTAATTAATGCAAAGAAGAAGGAAGCTGAACTAAATGAGCAAAAACGTCATAGTCTTGCAATGAAGAAGAAATGCAAGGGTATTTATACTCTAAGAAATTATTTTAAAAAAATAGAACCGTTATCCAATTATGATACTGAAAATATGATTAAGTTTCTGAAAATTAAATACTTCAGAGGTGTTTTTGTCAGATTTCTTAGCTATCAAGGGACCATATAAAATAGAGAGTGGAGTAGTCAATTTGGATAGTTCCAAAATTCAAGGCACTCACTGGATTTGGTATTACAAACAACCTAATATAGCTTTTGTTTTTGATTATTTTGGTGGAATACCACCATCAGGCTTAGTTAATTTTCTTAATACTTCTAATCTTTATTATAGTGGTCAGCGAATCCAGTGTTTTGAGGATGTAAATTATGGCAACCAATATGTTTCTATATCCTCCTACTTATCTCAAATGAAAAAAAACAAAAATCAAATATTACCAGAAGGCATTGTGGCACCTGAAACATCATGGGAGTATTCCATCTCATCAGTGAGACTTCCATATTGAAACTTAGCTTACAAAATGATTTATCTTTGATAAATATATAGCTCTACTTGCTTTCTACAGTACATATCTTATTTCTAATATCACAGAAGACAATAATAAAGTTGCAGTAGGAATTGAAAAAATATTATTATTAATTATATAAATTTATTTATTATATAAATATTATATTAATATTGGGTGGCAATATTCCTAAATTCTTAGCCATAGAGATTTTGAACATCCATTGTAATGTGGAAGAAAGAATGATACGAATTCTGATGGCAACATAGGTAGTCACAAACAAACTAAACTGGAATAATATCAACTTTCAAACCAAATTCTGAGTTCATGGAACCTATCATCTACACACATTCCACGACTATCTATTTTCCAGTATCTCACAATCGTACAGACCACATAGAGTAGGTGGTGATTAAAGAAAAAGGCGATGTAGTAGATTTTGCAGGTGCCTACACAACAGCAACCATAGAAATTAATATATAAAATAACCATTAACATGGAGCATATTGAGAGTTCCTACCAATCATCGTACATTTGTTAATCTCAATGAACCAAATAGTGAAATTGAATTTGTCATGTACGTAGGTGACAATTTTGTACATCCTCACAAGGCTGATTTTTTATATTAAATTTGAAATAGTAAACAATGAAAATAATGAAACATTTCTCCCTGCTGCAAACATAAAATTAGTAGATAATTTTATACCACACTTGTTGTCTCAAGTAGAAATTAGAAAACATGCTACTGTGATAGATTGAGTAGATTATTCTGGCATTACTTCTACTGCCATAGGAACACTAAATTTTCCAAAGTATTTGCAAGATATTACCAGGCCGGGGGATTTGAATCAGGAACCAAAATTTTGACAAAAACACACAGTGCTATTTTCTATTCGTCTGCTGCCAGGTTTCTTTTGAGACTACAAGCACATCATACGGAAAGGTGGTTTGAGGGTCTCTCTTCGCAGGGCAGCTAAAAGCAATAATGCACTAATGTGTTATAGTACTTTAAATCCTGATGGTACGACATTACCCAACACCTTACCTTAAACAGCCAAGTGTATCATCAGGACCATGGAGCTATCAATACCAGTAGTAACTAATTATGAAACTAATTATGCTCTTCAATTCAAACCAAATATTCTAAATAATCCACAAGTTACTATTGAATTTTACACTTACCAGTGAGTTCGAAAACCAGCCTCTGGTGGACATTATGACGCCACTAATCAATTCAGTAGTATAGAGTATGATATGCCAGATTTTTTAACTGTACTGTTACAGACTGGGAGAGAGAAGAGTGAAGATAGAGCTTTTGCAAATTTTATGATTGCAAGATTAAAAATATATATGTTAAGATATACTAAATATGTTGACCAAGGCAGTAATTTATTTTATTAAAAACATAAGCTGATAAGAATTGAAAAAGCTATTGAAGATAGGAGGTCTCACCATTTTTACTAGAGAATATACATTTTACGAAATGAAAAGCTGGCAGAAGAAATTTAGAGAGAAAACAAAAATAAAGTTGAAGAAGAAAAGAGAGGGTCTAGGATGGAAAGAAGTAAGGGGAGAAGAGGAAGAAGAAGAGTATACCAGAAAAAGAGTTGTGGTAATAGGGAATGTAGAGCTATCAAAAGAAGAGGAAGCATTTTTAAAACTAGGAAGAGGTTTCAAAGTTAAAGAAACAAATGTATATTATGAGAAAGTTATGTATGACATTGAAGAAGCAGTGCTCCAGAAAGAGACAAGATTAGAAGAGGAACAGCAGCCATATTGAAGAAAGAAATGGGAAAACAAAGAAAAGTAGATAATTTGAGTCAAAATGAAAAGGAAGGGATGAAAAAATCAAGACAAAAAGTGATGTGGTGATAAAGCTGGAAGATAAAGGAGGAACAATTGTGGTGATGGAAAGAGAATGGTATGAGAGGAAGTTTGAAGACCTAAATGAAAACGGATATATGGAGATTTGTGGAACAGAAGAAGAACAAACTATACAGGGTCATACAAGGCTATAGGAGGAGTGGATTCAAGAAATGCATAAAGGAGACAGGAAGACTACCAAGTTTGAAAGGCTTTCCAAAGATACACAAAGAGGAGATAAAGTTAAGACCAAAAATGAACTTCAGAAACAATATTTTTGAACCCTTGGAAAAGAAATTAAAGAAAGTTATTGAAGTGTTAGTAACACAGCAAGAAAGGAGAGCAGTTAAGAATAGTGAACAAGTAGTATACCTCATAAAAGGATGTAAGTTAAATGAAATGAAGACGACAATGTCTAGGTTAGACGTGAAAAGTATGTTCCCGAGCATCAAGAGGGGACACGTTTTGGACATTATTAAACATCGAATGGTACAAGAAATTATAGGAGAATGGGATAGTGAAAGGGTAGTGATGGCTATGGATACCATTTGGAATAACGGTTACAGTATAATGGGAGATAAAATAATGTTAATGAGTGAAGGACTGAATGTAGGTTCTAGCCTAAGCCCAGCATTGGCTGAATTGGCTAAGAATGAATGGGAAAAGAAAGTGATAGAAAAAGGAGGTGACAAAATAATTCTGTTTGCAGATATGTTGACGATTGTTTTGGCATATGGAAGGGAACGAAGAGGCAGATCGACATTTTTGCGAAAGAAATACAAGATGAAGAATTAGGGGTATTATTGGAACTTGAAATAGAAGAAGAAGACAAGTTAAGCTACCTAAATATATGAAGAGAGGACAAGAAATTGAAACCGCTTGGCATCCGAAGAAGTGTGCAGCAGGGGTATTCTGCCACAAAAGAAGTGATGTAAGTGAGGTGACAAAAATAAATTTTATAAAGAATATGGAGGGCAGGATAAAGAAAATATGCACGAAAGAATGTGAAAAATAAGGCAAAATAAATAGCCTATGGTCATAACTGGCAAAGATTGGATATGAGAAGCAGGATAGACTGGACATAAGCAGAAGAAGGAAGAAAAGGGGCAGGGGAGAATTGGAAGAGAAAGAAAAAGAGGAAGAGAAAGAAAAAGAGAGAAGGTTCCCTTGGAATAAGGAGTATGTGGAAGACCACAGAAAGGATATGCAAAGTGCTTAGAAAAGCGGGCACTTAAACTTACAGGAAGGGAGGGAAATGCATCTTAGGAATAGCGAAGAATGCAAACAAGAAAAAGGAAAACAGAGAAGAGGTAGAGGAAGGGATTATATACGCAGTGAAATGTAAAGAATGTCAGTGTGTGCATAGGATAAACGAAAAAGAGGCTGAAAGACAGGTTGAAACAACACAGGGATGTTGTACGACTTAAGAGAGAGAGAAATGCGATATTTAAACACACGAGAGAAACAGGACATGACATAGAGTGGGATAAGGCTAAGCAGAAAGGAAGGGAGAAGAGAATGCTAGCGAGAAATTGGAAGGAAGCCAAGGAAATAGAGAAGAAAGGTGAAGAAGACACAATGAACTGGAATGGGGGCTGAAGTTAAAAAAAAAGAATGGAAGTAGGTGTTAGAAAAAGTGGAAACGACAAGAGAGAAAGAGGAGAGGAGAAGGAAGAAAAATTTAGGAAATAGAGCTTGAGATAAAAAGTCCAACCACATTCTATATGGAAGTAAATATGTTTAGTCTTTTAGGTGAAAGTACAGTTGACAAGGGAAAGCCACCTGCTAGAAAGTTCCAGAACAACTTTCTAATAGTCTGGAGGTAGTAATGTTTGTGTATATATAATGCCCGGTTTTGTATCTTGTTACATTTGTACTTGATACAGAGTCTGAAGAAAACCTTGCTAGAATGTTGAAACGGTACGTTTAGTTTGTTTTTAATAAAATAAATTACTGCCTTGGTCAGCATATATAGTTTTTCATAATCATGGAAACAAGACTTAATGGTGTTATAAATGTATCTTAAAAATGGACGTAATGAGATTTCAGCCATGAAAATTATAATCTGGACATAACACAAGTTGATTTTTATAAATTATATGAGGCTTATACTGTTTACAAAAGAGTACCTGAAGGAAACATAGATGTATACTATACTCCCAGTGAATTCTTACCACACAGGCCAATGTTTGTTATTAACAGATCAAAAAGAAATGATAGAATGATAGAACTAATATCAAAATTGTATGTGAATTAGATGAGCATCTGCCTGACAACACTTTGTGTAGTGTTATTCTTATTGCAGAGAACACTTTTGTATACGATGTGGAAAATGAAAGTCACAGAACAATTTTAGTTGTCAAAACTCTCTTGATTGTTAATATTATTTAGATCCAAATATTATAAAATTAAACCCTTAAATAAGTAACACACTTGTAGTATTTACTAGATCTGAGCAAATATGAGTATCTCAAAAGTAACTTCTTATTAAGTAGTCAGTTGTTTTCATACCTAAGATAAACCTTTGCAGCATTCTAAAAAAACTAAACAAAAACAAGCCACTTGTTTGAAATATAAGTTAAATACACTCACAACTGATCAACAGAGTGTCACATGACTCTAAGGGTAGAATTCCCAAGCTTGGTATTCAAAAATTTGAGCTGTGGTTAATCACCTTAGTACGAGGGTACTAGCATAGTTGGGCATTTTGTTTCACCTAGAATTTAGCTAAATCTACCAGATGATATGAAAATATATATCCTCCGGAGTAAATAGTGGTCATTGGTCTGATTTAATGGTATACCATCCTGTCATCATACGCATGCTGTTAAAATAACATTTTGCAGGTTTGTCTACAATTCAAAGGGTGGGGGGGGGGGTAATGGGACTTTTGGTACACCCTGTAGAACCCATATATGCATTTACGCTTGAAAATTGTTGTTAAGTACATTCACGGAGAATAAACCTTTTACGCGTATTAAGGTAATACAGGAATTTTTGTTCACGACGTGTGGATCGAAGGGTAAATATCTAAACAGACTTGAAGGTCGTAACAAGTGGCATGTTTTAATAAGTATAACCCCACTTTGGAAAATTCACCTCTATGTTGATGCACAGGAAACGCCATGTTTGTCCATCAATAACCGAGCGATACTTTTAGTACTTTCTCTACCATCTTTTTTATTCAAAATAATCGACATTACTCATCAAATTTTCTAATAAACCGTTACAAAGCGTAAACTGCCTATTTCACCACTGATAGATATAATTGCTCTTGTGGATAAAAAAAAAAAAACCATTATCTTTGGTAGGTGCATCCGTAATTGTTGCAGCCATTACCTCAGTATTAAGAATTGGTTAATTGTCTACGATTAAATAATTAAACGGATATTTTACCATCAGTACCTCGTTTCCGTATCGGATTACCTCAGTAATTGATCTTTCACGACCTCGTCTACAAAGCAGCCGGATTCATAATTATCCTGGCTGATGGCAAGCATGCGGTTGCATAATGTCTGAACAAGAAAAAGTTTGATATGAAAGCGCTGTGTAATGAAGCCTTGCCATTAAAATTGCTGACAATTTTTGTTACCGGAGATCAGTCGGTTGTGAAATTCTGGTAACAAATGGTAACAACCCAAGTGGAAGAGGTATGAAGTAACAGCAATGTCTGGCAACACTGAGCCGTGCAATCAATATAATTTCAATTAGTTCATTAGTTTATCAATATAGCAATGCAACCTGTTGTTCACTGACGACTCCATTAGCTTTTTTCGTCGCATACACGGCTATTAAATGGCCTGTTATTTCTCGTCGCCATAGCAACATTACAAATGTTACATCATTTGATTAGTGGATTTGGTTTATTTTACTTCGCTTTTCTGCCACTTTTGGCGTAGATGAGGATGAGTGATGATATGATGAAACAGATGAAGGGACACTCACACCCATGCCCAGGCCGGGATATTATATTATTTGTACAGCACGAAGCGAAGATAAATAACGAAAAATATTGTCAACATTGCGAAAGTAATTTGTATAAATTTTCAATTCTTTGTACTAATAACATAAAATAATAATTTTAATAAACATATAGTCGACCTCCGTGGTGGTGTGGTTAGCAAACCGTGCTATGACGCCAGGGGATCCGAGTTCGAATCCAGTCCGGAGTATGAATGTTCCTTGTGTGTGTCTGTTCATGAATTTCATCATGTCAACATCCATCCTCATCATCACGATTAGACAAAAAAGTGGCCGAATAGCAAAAATTAAACTAAGGCACGTAAGGGGTGCGGATATGTCGTTCGCTTAACGTGGATATGGTGACATGATCAGCACCACGCTCAGGTTGCCTTTATTTATCTGCCTCACTCGAGGTACCCATTGTTGAGAGGTTGGATTACCCCTAGAGCATGGAACATCGACAGAAGGTGGCGGTGATGTGTTCAGCACCCCCCTGGCCACCTTTACCCCCCCCAAGAGTTTCCTCCAGTTACCCACGACGCTGGGTGGGCGCCGGGGTAGTCACATGGTAGTCAGACGCTCTAACGACTGAGCTACCGCGGCTTCTCGTGATATGTTCTAATTTAATCTAAAGGTTCACTGCTACTCAGGTGTCAAACCTTTTTTCAATTCATTTAATGGCATTAAACGACTTACGGGGTACATGTTTCCTTCTACCTTTGAACTTCAGAACGGAGCGCCGTGGGGGGGGGGGGTGTATCATAAAGCATTTTCCCACTTCTACTGTTGTTCCACCAATAATAAACGAGAGAGATCATAAAACGTGGAGGGAATCAAGCGATTGGAAACGTTTCTGAAAAATGTAACGTACGGAATGGCATAACACCATTTCGTCTGTTACAGCTGTGAATAAACTCAACTTTTTACAACCCTCGTGTTGTATACAATTGTTTACATCGGTGAGAGGTCCCGGCTTTATGCAAAGAGGGCATTTTCACACACACAATGGCACGCTCGACGATAACAATGGCTTCCAAACAAAAAGTTGCGTAGGATCTCATTTTGGGACGAATGGATGCAAATATTAATCATTGTTCCATTTACCATCTCTGTGAAACAAAACTGACAAATGCGTATTCAATAAATTGGTGCAACAAAAGGAGAAATATGTTCAAACTTTTACCCACTAGTACTACCCATTAACAGGTCAGGCCAAGAATACATCAGAATGTGTAAATCTTTCTAGTACATGAAATCTGTCGACTTCCGTGGTGGAGTGGTTAGCACAGTGCGCTACGACTCCATGGGTCTCGTGTTCGAATCCCGGCATGGGTGTTACTTGTGAGCGCCCCTTCATTAATTTCATCAAGTCAGCACTCATCCTCATCGTTGCGATTAGCCAAAAGTGGTAGAAAACAGACATGAAATAAGCAAATCAATCAGTGCATGAAATTTGTCTGCGTGTATGATATTTTAACTAGTAGCCCAGGAAAATTGCACTTCACCCGGAAATAATATCAACAAGCATAGATGTAGTAGTAATGAGCATATCAAAAGTTTCCTAAAGGCCGCCACACACGTTCCGGAAAATCCTGAGAGGAATAACTGTACAGTTATTCCTCATTTCCGGAACGTGTGTGGGCGAAAACTGCCCAGTTTTGGATGTTCTAAGTGGACTGTTCAGGTCGCCGTGATCGAAGCGAAAATCGATTCTGAAAAACTGTGCAGTTGGAACTGTACAGGCCGACCGGAGCGTGTGTGTTGGGTTGTCTTCAGTTCTGTTCCTTTTTTCAGATGTACGGATACCTGTCTGTGTATGGAATAGCAATGTCGCATCTGTGTATGGAAGAATTCATAAAAATCTACGAAAGTGAACCGTGTTTGTGGCTAGTGAAATGTAAGGATTTCCATGATAAGGGCAAAAGAGAGGCTGCCTACGCGCGTTTGGTGGAGATATTAAGCCAAATAGAACCAGATGCCAGTAAAGAAACAGTTGTAAAACATAATAACATGAGAAGTGCGTACAGAAAAGAACTGAACCCCACAATAGCAAGAGCATCATCTGGAGACGTTACGTTGGAACTGACTGGATATTCCACTGAGGATTTCCTGAACATGTGTGGGCAGGGGGTCTTTCGTACAGTTATTCCTCTCAGGATTTCCGGAATGTGTGTGGCGGCCTTAAGATATGGACTGTGCCACGGCCGGCAGTTTTAAAATGGCAGCTGTGGTCCTACTTTTCGATATTTTCGACAATTGACCTCGGAATGTTTCAAGAATCACGGACCTTGACCAAATGCATTATTTACACAATGCAGCAAGACCACGCATACCGGTAGAGTAGGGGAGAAAGAAAAGCAAAGCAGTACGCACTGCTGTAAATGGCTGGTAGCCACAGACGCGTTTCCTCCTCCATGCAGCCTATTCCCTCCCACGCATTCATTAGCGGAGCTCTCTCGTGTCAATATTTACGCAGAGAATTGTTTTCGCTCGCTAGCTCCAGACATAGATAGAGTGCATGCGAAATGGGCAAAAAATAGAATGGTTATTGCGCAGAGTAAACCAGAAGCTGTGAGAAACTGACATTGTAAGTAGAGGGCTGGAAGATTGCTTGAAACAAAACAGTGAGAAACGTATAGAAGGGTGACAGCTGCCAACGAAGAAAGAAATTCGGTGAAATTCATCTTGTTCCACTTCGACGAGGTTTCTAAAGAGTCTTCCACGATTCACTACTTTTATCTTCATATTTGGGTAGGTACTGTTCTTCAAACATACTAATATTATGCCCTCAAGCCTCCGCTCATTTCGTAACCGGTTTCCTTGGAAGCAATAATAGAAGCACTGCAGAAGATAGGATTGCAAATCTTGCTGCTTGCGAATGCAAAATAAAAACGCAATAAAACTGGCGCACATTGCTGTAAGGAGGACTAAACAAAAAGCTAACCCTTACTGAAACAAGGAAGAAAAACGTTAGTGCCTGCATGAAAAGAGGAACATAAGCATAAGACGGAAGAATGGGGAGGAATTTTAGGTCTCTACAGAAAACGTGCCTTATTCTCGCTTTACACAAGGAAAAGGAAATGTTTGCTGGAGAAGGTAGTTAAAGGTGGATGTTTCCTACCGCATGGTACCACTGTTCCTGTGACCCGAAACATGCTGCTATCTTCACCTCAGACCTTTATCTAATGCTTAAGGAAAGATGTAATTTGCCCAAACATATATTTGTTGGGACGTTCAAATGCCCTGTTTAGGTCTTACATGATGCGTTTCTCTAAATTTATTTTATGTTTTGTTAAAATGAAAGCGATGTGTCTGCAGTAAAGGCTTCTGTATCCTTGCCATAATAGCGGCAATATACCTTTATCTAAGGCTACTTTAAAGACTGCATTCTTAACATGATATAGATGAAGGCTGTAGAAGATCTGCGGAGAACTACAAATAAGAAGTAACTACTCAGTTACAGTTTTATGGACTGCACCCCAGTTGCAGTTATCGTTACTGTTACAATTATTTTATTATAAGCTATGACCAGCTCCACTATTTAGAGGAGGCTGCAACCCGAGGCCCTCTTCTGCAAAGTTATCTCCATAACGTGGGACATAGGGAAACAGGAGAAAGGGTAGAACAACAGAGGAGGAAAACAAGAGATAAAGAACCAGAGGAACAAAGGAAAAAACACAGAAAGAAGGAAAGAAAGAACTCTTAGCATTGTGACAACAGAAACACAGCCCTCTGAAAATATTCCGTCCACCCTTGAGTAACGCCCTCGATGGAATTTCTCTCAGGACGCCATTGCCTGATACCCATTCTTTCGGCAATCACTTGCTTCAAGTTGATCCAAGAACTTCAGGAGTGTCGGTATCCTAGTGATTACAATTAGGCAAGGAAATTGCCTTTATTCAAAGCTACCATATAAAGATGCAAGTGCGGAGAAAAGCAGGGAAAACTGGAGAATTCTGATGACTACACCATGTATGCCCAAAGAATGTACTTTATCTTTATCTCTCTCGGTTATAATGACGATGAAGATGAGTGAGGAACTGATAAAATGGAGGGACGTCCATGCCTTATTAAGAATTCGAACCTACGACGCATAGTTTCATAGCACACTACACTAACCACTCCAGTACAGAAGCTGGCTATGTTTTGGGGTATAAATGATCATAAGGCCTATCTGCGTCCAATTTTTTGTTCTGGCGCCCTATGAAGACAACTCAAAATGTACATTGCAATGGCCACTTAAAACTTACTGGCAGTTACTGCAACCAAAGAAAGAACATGACATCTCTGTAGTTCCGTTGAAGGTTACTGGAAAAGTTGAACTCACCTGAAAAGAAGAAACAGAAAACGTCAAAAACATGCATACGTATTTTATGTCATAACATTATTGAACTGAATTAATAAATATATGACGTCTGATTACATGAATGAAGATTTTACTAATGTTGATGAATATTTCATATAGGGTACAGCGGGGCTATTCCGCCCGAAATAAGAAATATCGCAGCAGCGTCTTGCCTCGGCACTGTGGAGAGCTTTTGTTTCGTTCAATGTGAAGCGTGATCTCCTTACTGCCTCCCTTGTTCGTTGTTCCGGTGTTTTGTGTTATATTTTGGATGCGACAGAAGTAGAATCACACGAGGTAAGCGAACTGCGATGATGGATTTGGTATTTTAAGTCCGCTTTATGCACAGTAAGGCTAATCGGGACTGGACCTGCAGTTTATAGTGGGATCCGAACCACTATGTGCCTCCACCGGGTATCGAATCGGGGACCCCTTGAATATAAGGCGACGACGCTACCACAGAGCCATCGGGGAGGCCCTTGGAACTGCGATAAATTATGGACGTTGTTAAACAATAGGCCATGCGAACGTAAGGTGTGGTGTGCTCGATAGCTTGCATTTTCAACTCATTTCTTTAAAGCTATTGGAACACAGGTTGTGCATAGTATATGTGCAAAAATGAATTTCGCTTTCTTCGTAGCAACCCTACTCGGCGCGTTTTTCACAATTACTACAGGTGGGGCTATTTTACTCAGTAAATACGGGGCTATTCCGTTCAAGAAAGTTATTTACGTAATTTGAGTTGTATTGCGAATTTGTGGACAATATGCTCCCATTTCAGATGGTTCGCACATGTAACAGAAAAAAGTCCGGCCCTAAATGGTCTGAAGACATGATGAATGAAGCAATACAGAGTTGTCTAAGAGGAGATGTGTGTATGAGAGGAGCTGCTCCATTGTTTTGAATTCTGTCCTCCACACTTAAAGATCGAGTAAAGGTTTCAAAATCTGATCTGGTATCGGGAGAATAACCAGCACATAAAGTAAGTATGCAGCCATTCAACAGTGTTCAGCCTAGAAGAAGAGCGTGAGTTGACGTCAAGCATTTAGCACAAAGTGGATTTGGCTATACACCGGATCAAGTTTGTAGAGCAGCATTTACAATAAAAAAAATCGACATTTTTGGTGCATGGAAAGCATGACTGCAGGTAAAGACTGGTTTTCCGGATTCCTGAAAAGAAACAGTGACATATCTCTCAGAAAACCGAAGGATTATCAAAATCGAGAGCTGCGTGAATGATTAAGGAGGCTGTCACTAAATGCTTCGAAGTTGTATGGGAATCTGTGTGAGGAGATTGGCATTTGTAATCAGCGTCACCTGATCTTTAATGTTGACGAAACTGGTTTGTCCCTTTAACAACACTTCTAAAATAGTGGCAGCAAAAACGTGCTGGGCGGAATAGCACCTTGACTGGGCGAAATAGCCCGCTGTTTTTGTGAATTCTGATTTCTGCACTCCTCAAACATTTATTTAATAAGAAGAGTATGCATTACTTTCTTCACTTGTAATGTATAGTAATCTGTTCCTAATTAAGGTATCATTATTGTACACAACTATCGATTTATTTACAAATATTCCAATTAATCTTTTATAGGTTTAAATTTGAAATGAGCGGAATAGCCCCGCTGTACCCTATACAGAGTGAGCAAAAATCAGAATAACTTTGAACCAAATTCAATTTGCCTTGGAAACACTGACAACAGATCCCGGTACGGTAGCCCTATCAGATACTATTTCACACAGGTAATACTATTGTTACTACAACTGCTACTACTACTAACAACAACAAGGAGCATACTCCCACCCAGGAGTATATTAGGAATTTTTCATCTTGAGGGTGGGGTGTCAAGTTCATAGTTAGGAGGGTCTCAAATTGGGCCTTTGTGAAAAATTTTAGGGCGTGTGGAGGTAATTTAAGGAAGTGTTAGTGGAGTCCTGAGTTGTGTGTGGAGATAAATCACTGCTCCCATCCCCAGAACAAAGATATTTAATTCGCCCACTGTCTGCAGGTAATGCAGTAGTCTGTCATGTGTAAGCGTCCCTTCTTCTTGGTGATTTTAATTTCTGAATTCTGGGATCTTACCGAACTGGGAAGTGCGCTCCTCCACCAGTGTGTCAATCCGACTCCCTACAGATAGGTGCAGTTGTATTCAAGTAGAAACTAGTCGTAAAATTTACAATCAAACTCATGTCCTTGCATCTTGTTACGTAACGACCACACAGCGTTTCTAGTTCTCCTCAACAGATGTCGCCTATATATGGAGAGTTCGCTTTATTAGTCTCCATGTCGTCCATTAAGCAAACATATTTGGACGCTGACCGTAAATTGACAGAAATTGCTAGAACAGAAACGCCAAACAAATATACTCGTTCCTTCCGAGATGTGTTACAGAAAATATAAAATGTTATACAATATTTATGATATCTTTTTGAATGTCAAATTTATTACGAAAACAAAAAGCGAAAAATTGATTTAGAAGTTATGTTAAATTTAGTTCATTGGAATATCAATAACAAGAAAATATGCAGCAAAATGATTGTTTTGCATGTATATACAAGTATAATATATTGTGTGTTTATGTACAAACTACACAATATACGAGGGGTGTAAGAAAAGTAGGGCCATTAAAATTGAGTCTAGACTGATAAGATAGTCGGAGAATATTTAACGTTTAGAAAGTGACTGCACTGTACACCACCATCCTGTCGGTAGAGTTCCAAGATGAGAAATTAGTTGGAACATTGGTCCAAGCAGAAATTGCACAGTGATTAGATTTCTAAATGCGAGAAAGCGATGGCGGCGATAAAAAAAGGTAAAGTGCTAAAAAAAACTGTGCATAGCACCACGCCATGAAGGCGTATAGGGGGTGTGGGGGTAACGCCCCACACTTTCTTGATCCGGTGTTCCAAAACTAGGGGGGGGGGTAAAGTGCCAAACTGGGGGAATAAGCACATTTTACTTTCCCTTGGTAGATAAGGTTTAGCATAGTGCGGGGGCAAGAGGGGCATAAAGTGAGGGGGACAACTGCCCCCTTCCCCCTCCCTAGTCACAGCCATTACGAGAAAGATTTTAACTGTGGTAATTCATATCTAGCTGCTGAATGTATGAGAGAGTGTGTGACAAAATGGCGCTCGGATTTCGAACTGGATGACTGATGTTGCACAGAGTGGTAGACCTACGACAGGAGCTGAAAACAAAACAGGTGTTCAAACCCGTGGAACTGGAGTCTGTCGAGTAAAACAGTTTCATGAAGGGCGATAACTTCAAAACAACGGTGAAACTGTTGTTTTACTACCAGGACACCGAATTTTACGAAATGGTTGTCGAGAAAGTAGTTCCACGGTTAGACAATCGTCTGTGACGTTCCTTTCTGATGTTCGCCACTGGATCACTACATCACGGTAAGTACCCAATCTCCTTGTGCGGCGGAGTTATGAGACTCTCCTTAATGTTAGGGTACAATGAGCATTCTCAGGACGTAACGATTTGAAAAATAAATAGCTTCTTGTCATTTACAAATTTAATAACACATTTTACCTTTAAACATTAACTGCAAAATAACAACAATATTCACAAACGCAATCACCTTTCAATTGAGCTGCGGCTTTTCCTTTATAACAGTGTTTTTCACATAATTTACATCATCTCACGCAACTCAACTTACTTTTTCCTTTTTTCGCACTGTTGTTCCGGCAACGGAATCAATAAAAGATTGGACAGTTCTACAAATGTTTATAAACCGGAAATGACTTCCGCTTCCGATATTGCGTGTAACAAATTTAAATCAACACAAACAACAGTATTGAAACTAACAAATATATCGAACAGATGTCTGTGAAATTAACAGAAAGCAAATAAACTATTACATATGGCCAAAATAAACAAGGCGTCTCAAGTTCTCCTCCCATACAAAGAAAATTGAGGTAATGTTCATGAACGAAATTTTCTTTGCTACGAAAATTAGTCCTTTTTGGTCTGGTGATGCCATCTTTGCAATAATTCCTGTGTTCTTTCGGGTGATCAATTATTTTTTTTCAGCTTGGAAAAATTTTCCCTTCCTATTAATTTTTCCTTCCAAGGATCCAGCAAGTTAGCTGTGTTGTGCTTAACATCCTCGACTACATACGGGCCAACGAAGTATTCAAAGAACTTGGATATTTCTTTATCTTTAGCTGAACTTAACCTGTGGTTCCTTTTTAAAACCAGGTCTCCTTCTTTTAGTGTGAACGAATGGGGATTGATCCGTAGGTTCTTTTTGTTCCTCTGTCGGTTGTTTCGCCTTTGTGCGATGAATAATTTGGTCTCCCAGGCTAGAGTCTTCCACTCACTGTCTTCAGGCCAGTCTAATTCCTGCAGTAAGTTAGCTGCTACAAGTCGATCATAAAATAACTCCACTGGGGCATAACCGGTAGCCTCGGATATAGAATTATTGATGAGCCAACAGACAGTCCTCACTTGTTTGCACCAGGAATCGTGTTTCCGATTGCAAAACGTCCTTAGAAGTCGTACAATCTCCTGATTGCTTCTCTCAATCGGATTGCTTGCTGGGTGATAAGGAGTGGTCCTAACGGGTCTAACAGAGTGGTTTTCCATAAATTGTAGCCATTGCTTGGACAGAAATTGGCTTCCTCTGTCGGACAGCACATACTTAGGTTTCGGATAATGGGTGAAGTATCCCTGCTCTAACTTCCTAATAATTTCACTATAGTGGCTGTTCGTAACGGATAGGGTTCCTACATCAATCAAGGTCAGGATATAGTAGAATGATGAAGACTTAGGTAGTTTGCCAATGATGTCTATTGACAGAACTTCGTGTGGTTTCTTTTGGGTCGTGGTCAATTTCTCTCTACATATCCGAAGCTTATCGGGCTTGTTCTTTGAACATATTAAACACTCTTGAATATATCGTGAAATTTCTGACTTCATATTTTTCCAGAATTACCTTTTTCTTACTCTCTGATAAGTTTTTGTAAACCCAAAATGGCCAGAGTTATCATGTTCAGCCTCCAACACTTTATCCTTTAAAATTTTCGGACCCACTATACAATGGAATTTCCTTTTACCTCTAGAATTCTTAAATAAAAGGTCTTCCCTCGTAAGAAAATATTTAGCCTCTTCATCTCCATTATTTAACTTCTCTGATATATCTTTACACATTGGATCTTGACGTTGGGACTCCTTCCACAGTTGGATCTCCTGCTTTGGTACGAGAGTTTTCTTAGCTGACCACACCTTTAGAATGGTGGGAGTGTTTTCTTCTGTCTCCAGAACCCCTTCAGCCACAGGATAACGGCTTATTACGTCAGCGATCTTATTACTCTTTCCTTCCACATGAATGATCTCATATTGATATTGCTGAAGTTTCAGAGCCCATCGCGTTAATCTGCCATTCCAGTTGCGACTATTTTCTAACCATATTAGATTTTTATGATCAGTATAAATGAAAAATTTCTGACCATACAGATAAACTTTAAAATGATCTATCGCAAATAACACAGCTAGACACTCTAGTTCTTGTACTGTATAATGCTTCTCATGGGGCTTTAATTTTCTGCTGGCATACTGAATAATTTGAATCTCAGTCAGTTTTATTGGAGTTACGTGGTTTCCTTGAAATAGAACCGATCCAAGTCCTAACGAAGAAGCATCACACATTATGCAAAACGTCTTAGAAATATCGGGTTGCGCTAACGCCGGCAGTTGCACTAGTTCCTGTTTCAATCTTCTGAAACAGTTTTCTCTTGTGTTGGTCCATTCCTATTTAACGTTCTTTGACAACAATTGTTCTAAAGGAGCATATTTTTGTGCCAAATTCTCTACAAAACGACGTCTCCAGTTAATCAGCCCGAGAAATTGTTGCAAATCCTTCTCGTTCCTTGGACGTGGAAATTTCAAAATGGCTTCGTTCTTCTTAGGATCAACCCTGATGTGTGTTCCGGATATAATATGGCCTAGATATATAATTTCTTCCTTTCCGAATTCACACTTCTTAAGTTTCACTGTAAAACCTTCCTTCTGAAGAGTATCCAGGACGAATGACAAGTGCTGAAAATGTTTGTGAATCGTTTCATCAAATATCAAAAGATCGTATAAACTGTCAAGAATTTCTCAGTACATGGATTAAACAAATTGTGCATGGAATACATAAATACAGCAACAGCATTGGTCAAACCGAAGGGCATTCTCGTAAAACACCAAGATCTTCCGTTGTATGTAAAGGCTGTGTATATTTGATGCTTCTTACTAATTGGAATTTGTAAATATCCTGAAGCAAGATCCAAACAGGAGAAATACTTCTTCCCTCTAAATTTCTGTAAAGCTTCCTGAATTTGAGGTACTGTACTCCTGGGAGCTACAATTTGTTTATTTAGTTTTCTAAATTCAATGCAGGGTCTGACCGACCCGTCCGGTTTATCCACTACCAATAAGGGATTTAAATATGGTGAGTTGCAGGGTATAATTACTCCCCACTCTTGCCACTTCAATAATTCTTCTTCCAACTTTTTCCTCTTGGACAACGGAACAGGATAAGGATTGGAGAAAACAGGTTCTTCACTGGTCAGATTTATTTCACAGATATAATTCCTAGATAATCCTGGCTTGTCGGCGAATATTCTTCTATCTGAAGCAAAGGCTTTATCTCTTGTGTCTGATTCTGTTGCAGTCCACTCATCAGCGTTAGCTTCTTCCTCCGCTTTCGTACACTGTATTAAGGCTGTATTCTCCCGCGACTCGCCCTTCTCTGAATCTCCAGCGTTAGGAAGTAAATGTTGCTCTACTGTGTGTCCGCCATTGATCAGATTCAATTTTTCAGCGCCTGCATCCAGAGTGACTTTGTATCTTCGAAGGAAAGGATAACCAAATAATAAGTCAGCTTCTAAGCACTTGACCACATATACCAAATCTTCAAATATAAATCCTCCAATTTTAAAATTTATTCGCCTACAACCAGCTATCCGTGATATTTCTTTTCCAGCAAAATCTTTTAATATTACGTCTGGACACTTCTGCAATTTAAGACCAGGTAATCGCTCTCGTACTTGAAGCCAAATATTATAATTCATAAGGGTGCATTCGCTACCCGTGTCCTTGGTGCACTTTATTTGGAATCCTAATACCTAAACTAAAATTCCAGGTTTCTTCACATTATCCCTATCTTCTTCCATTATCGTCTTTCTAATTTTTAAATAATTTAGAGGAGTGGCTTCGATATTCAAGTACAATACTTCTAACGGATCTTCTGTTAGGAATGGATCTTCACTCTCGTCGCTTTCTTCTTCTTGCATGCCCTTCATTGCAAGCGCAAGAGCACCGCTTACAACGGGCACTGGGCTAAACCCACAACTTCATTGCAGTTAATTTCCCATGGCGACGCTGTAACTCTAAGATTACTGGGAGGTAGTTCTTCCGTCTGTATTGCACACTCTTTTCGTTCTGGAGTTCTTTGATCCCTTCTCCAACTATTTGTGTACGGCGTAGTCCTTCGATAAAGCCTGTTACTTGTCCAGTTTCTATTCTTCCACCTTCCACCCGGGAATCGCTGTCCTTCTCTGGTGACTGGTTCCTTCTCATTTCCGCTCTCTGCTGTGCGGGATCCTCCAGGATTATTAGTAGTAGTTGTCATCTGTACTCTGCGAACCCGAGGTTGGATAGGTCTCCTTTCTTCTGCTTTATTTACGTCGCCTCTCCACCCATCTATCTGTTCTGAGGCTTCGAACTTCCCCAAGAAGTTGGTCAACTGGTCAATGTTTTGAGGATCCCTTGTTAATACTAGCTGCCGTATTCTGTATGGGAGCTGATGAATAATTAAACTTAATACTTCTGTTTGGTCCACACGTTCGACCAAGTTACAGTATGACCCGTAGATAATCCTCCATAGAAAGACCTGAGGATTTGGAATATTTTCTGTTTCTTAAAATCTAGATCTCTCTCTGCTTCGCTTCTGCAGAGGCATACTGTTTTTTAAACGCGGCACAAAACTGTTCAAAAGACTTCCACCTTCTCTCGTTGGCAATAAACCAGGCTTTAGCTTTCCCTTTCATTACAGGAGGAAGCACCTTTAATCTATAGTGCATAGGCATTTTCATTATGTCCATGGACGTTTTCAGTTCTTCCAAATAACGCTCCGCTGATATGGAATTTATTTCTCCAGTAAATTTGCTCAGAGAGTTAATATCCGACATTCTAAAAAAATGTCCAGTGTGAGATGGACTGTGAGAAACATCAGGAGATTTATCAATATCTTCTCTGAATATCCCTTTTGTACTTTGGATACGTCTCCTCCTCTTGTGGTTCCTTTTAGTCAACAATTCAGCAGAAGATACAAATTCTGTTGAGGATATACCGGAAAACAAAGGGCCATTATCATCTCTCACCCATCGAATATTTTCCACAGATCTGCCAGTATTTCCAGCAGTCATTTCTGGATTTCTTTGCATAGATTCTAAATGTAATCTCTCCAACTTTCCTAAAAGGAATTCCTCCATAAAATAGAGCTTCTGGTTAATTTCTTTATTCATCTTCTCACTGTCCAGCATACACAAATTCCTTGAAGTATTTTGCTGATCTCCGACGGATTCTATCCTTGCCTTTACGGTGTCCAATTCATTCATTATTTATCGTCTGTCTATTTCCATGACTTCTTCTATCTTATTTAGTACATCTCTACCTTCATCAATTTGTTTTAACAAATCACATCGCACAACTTCCAATTCTTCTTTGTTTTCTTGTCTTCTGTCTTCTATTACTTTCATCATTTCATTTTTATCATCTTTCCGCTCATCCTAAATCTTCTTCATCAATTCTTCTCGGTCTGCTTTCATTCTCGTAATCAATTCCTCCTTATCATTCCTAAATACCTCCTCTAAGTTTCTAAAAGCTACTTTAGTTTCGTTTCTTCCGTCTTCAATAATCTTCATTAATTCCTTCTTATCCTCTTTCCGTCCTTCTTCAATCATCTCCCTCAATTCATACTTATCTTCTAGCCTTCCTTCTTCCATTTTCTCAAACCTCTTTACCATTTCATTCTGATCTTCTTTCCTTCCTTCTTCAATGATCTTTCTTAATTCATTCTTATCTTCTAGCCTTCCTTCTTCCATTTTCTCAAACCTCTTTACCATTTCATTCTGATCTTCTTTCCTTCCTTCTTCAATGATCTTCCTTAATTCATTCTTATCTTCTTTCCTTCCTTCTTCAATTCTCCTTAACCAGCCACAAAGTACCTCCATATTAAAAGTCGCACTATCCGATTTGCAATTTTTACAAACTAAGTCACCATCAGGAAGAAATTCTCTTCATATTGGCAAATTTGCACACCCTAAATGCAAATACGCCTCGCATTTCCTGCACTGAACTATTTCGTCCAAGGGCTTATCTTTACCAACAATTCAATTTATCCATTATCTCCTTACTCTGGCTTCTCAAAATTCTCCAACTCATACCTTGACATCTCTTGCAAAATCAATCACATGACTTACATCTATGTGTTATCAGACTATGTAACGCTCGACAATTTCCTAATGACTTCACACTGCACAAAACACACGTCTTTTTTTCCACACGATATTACAGTTACATTTATCCTTTTACATCATCGGTGCCTTCACGTTGGTCGCAAAATTTACCTGTGACGTTCCTTTCTGATGTTCGCCACTGGATCACTACGTCACGGTAACTACCCAATCTCCTTGTGCGGCGAAGTTATGAGACTCTCCTTAATGTTAGGCTACAATTGTCATTTACAAATTTAATAACACATTTTACCTTTAAACATTAACTGCAAAATAACAACAATATTCACAAACACAATCACCTTTCAATTAAGCTGCGGCTTTTCCTTTATAACAGTGTTTTTCATATAATTTACATCATCTCACGCAACTCAACTTACTTTTTCCTTTTTACACACTGTTGTCCTGGCAACGGAATCAATAAAAGATTGGACAGTTCTACAAATGTTTATAAACCGGAAATGACTTCCGCTTCCGATATTGCGTGTAACAAATATACAGCAAAAATTACAAATTTAAATCAACACAAACAACAGTATTGAAACTAACAAATATATCGAACAGATGTCTGTGAAATTAACAGAAAGCAAATAAACAAGGCGTCTCACGTCCAACCACATGCAGACAAAGTTGAAAAATAAGATGTTAAACCTGAAGCAGAATGCACAGTGTGCTATGTAAAAATAAAATAGTAGCAGCAAAGACCTTGTAAACTTAATTTTAGCACGTCCCTCGTACAATTAGTTAATAATATATAAACATTTACTGCATCAAGAACTGGATGGTAGATTTCAGTCATATATAAACGTGCAATGGTGACCAGTATGTTGGTAGAACAATACCTTACAAGCAATAGCGTGCCCGAAGATAAAGATGGTTGTGGGGGTTTAAACCTCTCCCGAGTTACCTAAGAAATAATAGGACTAAGAACGGAGTGAAAAGTTTGAGCACTTTATCGATTTTTGATATTCCATAAGCAAGAAATGCATTGCGAGTGAATTAGGCACGGTACCTGACCAGTCAACAGTTGCCATGGAGAATCAGCCTGAAGATAATATTATGGTACTGGTTGCAGCTTGTGCCCAGGAGGATGGGTAGGAAACCCAGATTATTTAGTGCATTATATGAAGAGCAGAGGAGAATATGCTGGACTTGGATCGGAGGCGTCATGGAGGGGAATGGGCCTCTCTCATTTGCTGGACATTTCCTGGCAAAACAACTCAAGAGTGTGCGTGCAATACAGGACAAAACAGCTACACCAGCGTTGTCTAGGTGATCCTGAACGTCCAGGATCGGTTTTAATTCTCGGAGAGGCATTCAGTCCGTTTCACTCATGTGCCGATCTGACGCGATGTGTATCGAACAGACCTGAGCGCTCTTAATGAGTTACTTCCCATATGATTTCCTGTTCTGTGTTGAGCAGAGCGATTGCAATCGCTTCATAATAGATTTCCTGCATTTTGTTCTCAGAAAATTGATAACTCTTTCTCTTGGGGTTTTGGTGGATGTGTGTCAGAAGTGTAAACATTATCACAATGTATTATCCTGCAGAATGGCACCGTCATCGGATATATAGTTTAACTTCACGTATACATTTCTTCTGCATTCTCCTGCCCATCCTTGAAGGATGCGCGATGTTTGAACCAAATT
This sequence comes from Lepisma saccharinum, assembly GCF_977018435.1. Lineage (NCBI taxonomy): Eukaryota > Metazoa > Arthropoda > Insecta > Zygentoma > Lepismatidae > Lepisma > Lepisma saccharinum. The sequence continues at coordinate 134,057,007 of NC_139229.1, forward strand.
TCTACGAGATTTTCTCGTATATGCGCAGCTTGCCTCTGGATCGGGGATCACATGCGACATCCTTTTAGATCGAACTGTATCAATTTGATGCGACATTTGGTTTATTTTTCATTAGTTTGCCATCAGAATGTTGTAGTCAACAATTGATACATGTCGCTTTCTCAGAAACTACAAAATATATTAATATAAAATACGGTGAGCAGAAACTCTACCTAGTTCTAACCTAATAAATTATCTCAATCAGTGTATATGTTTGCCTTTGACAGTAAAGCCATCGAAAGTTAAGAATAAATATGTCTAACTTTGGGTATCTTACAAATAAGTAAAGCTACAAACTTAACTTGTTGTACAGAAATATCAAATTATTTCTGCAAAATGTTCTTGATTTGACCATTTGTCTGTCAACAATAGAACTATTCCGATTCGATTGATTGATTTAGTTTATCTTACTTCGCGTTTTGTGCCTCTTGGCTAATTTGCGAAGATAGGGAAGAGTGATGAAATGATGAAGTTGATTAATGGACATTCGCAAACAACCAAGCCCGAGCGGGATTCGAACCCGGGACTCTTGAAGTCGCAGCGCGATGTGCTAACCACTTTTTTTCTATCCTAAAGGAAATACTCCCTACACGGAGGTATCCCCCACCATTCACACTTTTTCTCACTTTTACACTTTTCAAGTCTTACAGTTCCTCAGTTTCTTATCATCTGGACAAACAAATACCCATGCCTTACCCGGGACTCGAACCCGGAACCCCTGGCGTTGTAGCGGGTTCTGCTAACCACTCCGCCACAGAGGTCGACTACCACTCGGCCACAGGGTCCGGCTATTCCGATTCGAGCAAATCATGTTGATTGCTTGGAAATTTCTAAAAAAATATATAGAATAATCGTGTGCCGAAAGAGATGACAGTTTCTAGCATAATGCTACGTAAATTTATATCTGGATGCATCAGGCCCGCCGGCTGTCAGTGGTATTAAAAAAATTGACAACACTCAGCGCTATATTCATAATAAATACAAGTTGAAATATATTTTGCGAGTAAAATGTGCACAAGATAATAATATTTTTTTAAATAAATACTCCCTCTGTCCCATAATTATAGTCCGGTATGCCAAAATGGTAGTACAGGAACTACAGACTAAGAGGCAGATGGAAAGCACACGCATGAGGAGAGGCGCAGTAGATCAGTCTTGCAGATTGTGAAGATGAACAACGTGACATTATATCGCAACGAGCAACAATTACCGCTAAGACGATTACCAAAAGGGGGCGTTGGGTTACAACACACCGGTGTGACACTGTATGCAAACCGGTCTAGCAAGGCACACTGCAAATCGTTAGTAGAGCACTCCTTCAGTGAGTACGTGTGAGAACAGCCATGAACACACAACCCATAGGAAGCGACAGGGGTAGCAAGAACCTCACGGACAGTGAACGACAGGCAGTGTACAAGTTTCTGTTGGAAAACAGTACGGCTGGCGTAGTGAAGAAAGGTGCCATGACATGCACGTCCAAGGTGGGAAGGACTACAGGATTCCCCATATGCAAAAAGCACACTTGAACCGCCGCAACGTTCTACCATCTCGCTTGGAGTGTCCTCGGAACATTTACGACGAGGCTACAGCAGCACTGCAGCACTAGATCTAGCTCGTTGATGGGATGACAACCTTCCTGGACCAACAATCTCTTTCGTCTTGATGTTTTATTTTGTCGAACTTCTTGGTCACTTTGTATTCATCCTGGATTGATTACTTTTTATTTATGTTCTCTTGGATACTTGATCGGCCAATTTTTGAGTAATAACGTTGTATGACTCATTCCCGTGATTCATTTTCTCCTTCTGTATACGCCAATGTCACAGTTTGAATATCGGACAATTATTATGGGACAACAAACAAAGGTGTACCGGACAATAATTATGGGACTGAGGGAGTAATTGATAACTCGAATTAGCCATTTTGAAAAAGAATGCTAGAATTTTACCAATAGAGCAAATCGTGATGATGTAGTAAACGCAGCTCCAATTTGGTACTATTTTCCAATAAAAATTGGACGAAGAATGCAAAAAGTGCAGTCATTTTCTCAACAGGTGTCTGTCTGATGCAAAGAGATGATCTCCTCAGTTCATCCTATTTCATCATTAAGTCATTTATGTGGGAAGCCCAACATAAAAGTAATTGTAAGCTAGTACAAGCAAAAACCTTGAATGGTATGTAATGGAACGAAGAGGACGCCACATGCAATATCATCCGGCTGTTGTACCAACACAGCTGCATGCGGTAGACGCAATAAAGGCCCTCATAGGGTAAATAAAGGAAGCAGTAAACGTTGGAGAGGAAACCATAACCTGCATATTAGTCCCCACGATGCACTTTTCTTTCCTAGCAGCAGGAACAAAATGCCATTTTGTTTATCAGTGTCTTAAATATAGCATAATGGAATTCAGACACGCTCACCGCAAAATCAAATGGAGTTCGTTTGTTTCAGCCAAACAAGTACACCATTAAGCCAAAGATAAAGGACAAGCTATAAAAATAAAGCATAAATAAGCCTGAAAGAAAGCTGTCTCCTTGTAAGTGAAGGATGCCGGGCTCGATCCTCGGTTGAGGAACGAACATTGCACAGTTCTTCAGATCCTACTTTAAACTGTAGGTCCAGTCCCGAACAGCCTGTATCCGCGATAGCATGGTGGTTACGGTGGTGACTTGTAACAAAGGGACCTGGGTTCAATTTCCGATGGAGGCACACTGCACAGTGTTTCTTATCTCACTTTAAACTGTGGATCCGGTCTCGATTAGCGTATCTGAGTATAAAACTGAACTTTCATATACTTTTTGAATTTGCTTACCTTGATTATGGAACTGGTATTCAGTTAAACATAAACAAAATAGCATCGTCTGCAAAGTATATTCCTGTTCAGATAAAGTGGTACATAATTCAACTATCTTTACATTATCTAACTTTATACAATGTGCCACTTTTTGTGAACAGAAGTGTAGAGAGAGATATGATTAGACAAATTAGCACTAATTTTCAAAGTAGTCGTTTGTAGGCACTAGATCCATACCCAGGCCAGGATTCGAACCCGAGAACCCTGCCGTCGTAACGCGATGTGCTAACCACTCCGCCACGGGGGCCGGCGAGAAATTCGTTATGAGGCTCGAAACAACATGATAAGAATTTAGAACTTTAAAACCCATGTTTTATTACAAAGTAGTGCAAATGTCAAATAGGAAAAATTACACACAATAGTAATCGGTAACTCAATTGACCGTTTACATTCACTCGAACAGAAGCAGTGAAAGCAGCAAGAATCGAATACTGAGATTTGTTATTAATGAATATTACAACCAGAGTCCCTGATTTTAAGACATGTCTCCCGCGGGAATACAGGTGGTCGAGCAAAATCCTAGTAAACAAAGCCAGTGAGGATTCGGATGAAGGTAACCAAAGAAAGTTGAAGGAGAGGGAATCCTGAAAGAACAGGGAGAGTATTTCCTTAACATGCAGTGTTAAGTCGTCATTATCCATTGTCTAGTGCTTTATTCTAACATTACGTTTCTCTCGGCTCTAGGTCAACAAATTTCTTCTTGCAGGTAGTGGGGATCGAACCAACGACAGACGTGTAATTTTACTGCAAATCGGGTGCGCTAACCAACTACTAAACGGTTGCCCCTTAAAATCTGTACTAATTTTATTTGTACAGCGTGCATCATAATAGAGTAAAGAATTAACTTATACTAAATTATATGGAATTGCAACGTGCCACCACTCGTAACTCCAGGGTATGAAAATCCGAATTGGCAACACACCGCTCCTTGCTCCGGCTGATCAGTTGGGAGCACCAGTTCTCACCCAGGGATCGGGATTAAAACGATCCACCCTTCCTCCAGGAAGGAAACCACCGAATTGCGACACGTGACAGTAAATAAAATTTCAAATAGCACTTTATAATTAAAATGTCCAAAATCTTTAATCACGAATCGCGCGCGTACGTACTGATTCGCACAAGTTAAAATTATAATTTATTGAGTCATGCACGCTCGTAGGTAGTGATAAGTAACTTATTTAACACAAGAGTCCGCGCACCGTCTTCACAGTTAATAGCAAGACCTCAACTGCCTACCTCAAGCGCGAGGCGCAGCATAACAGGTTGTTCTATCTTACAATAATACAAACTCATAACATAAAATAACACAAGAAAAACTGATAATTTATATAACAGATCAATGTTAATTAGCGATAGTAAGCTAAAGTTCAGGTTGGCAACAATTAAAAATGCCAACGTGGAAGTTTTTACATCGCCAAAAACACGTAGCGTGGTTCCCCCATTCCTAACATAAACAGCCAATAGGAAAACGATATTTTATTGAAAACTAGGGAGAAATACTTTGCTATAATATTACAATATTAAACTATATAGAAATAACGAAACTGATTTTATCAAATAATTCATATTTGCCCTTGCACATAAAAATGATTAAATAAAGATTTAGTTTATAACGAAGACAAATTACTTCAATCTTGTACATTGTTGAAGAAAAATCGATATTAAGAAGAAATGTATTTAACTCGTGCTTAAACAACAAAATTTGCGTGAAAGATAGAAATAATCCTAACCATTTTATATCTGAAAAACAATGAAAACGTTGCATATATTATTTGGGATAATTATTAGCCTATAAATTCTGAATGTTGTAAAAATACGCGAATAATATTATAACATAAGATAAAACGTAAATATATACATGAATTATGAAAACAATTGAGTATAAATAATTTAATCCAAGTTCTTAACTTGAAAGTATACTAATAAGATAAATGCCAATATACGAATGAAATCTGCCTAACATGGCGGTGGTTACAGAATACAACAAAAATATTTGTTATGTATAAACCCGTAACACTTCAAGTTTCTACAAATGTCTACAAATTTTCAAGGTAGCTTCCACCAGTTACGCGTCATCGTAATTCTAGTTCTTGCCACACTTTTCCCAAGAACTTATAACGGTCAAATATTGAGTAACAGGTAATTAACCTAATTGCCCGTTATTAAGAATTAATTACAATTGGTAATATTAAAATCCGTCGCGAATAAAGGTGTCTAGCGACTGCCTTAGCCAAAACTAACTTGCTCAACCACCGTTTTTCGCCCGAATTCGGATTTACATGCATTCTTATGGGGAATAGCAGGAAAAGAGCAACTTCTAAACCAATGGACCGAATTGGATGAGATTTTAACCAGCGGAAGACCATATATTGAAATTACAGATTCCAGAATTTGAGCCTAATCAGAACAGAACTGCGGGAGTTATGAATTATTAAAGATCCATCTCTGGATACAATGGGAGACGGTATCCTGGTGAGATGGCCCTCACTGTCCGTGTCTGACACAATAGCGGAGGATTTAGCCTAATCTCTGCACGAGGGGCTGCTACCAGAGGTTAAGGACCGGAGTGAGCGTTGACCAGGATAGGAGGACAACGGTCAAAGCACCAGAAACAATAAATTGACACCTGAACACAGAGACTAGAGCGTCACCTCGTTCAAATCTGGAATAAAAGGGATGATTCGGTATAGCGAGAAAACAGTTTTGCCTAGAATCGACACCGGAGTGTGAGCTACGTGCGACCTAGCTCGAAGTCGCGATCAGACCCGTGGTCTGGATTTGTCTTTTACTCGCGTGAGTGTTTAGAGCCATGGAGTAGAGCAGAGTAGACCCAGGAGTAGTATAAAAGTATATAGGACTGGCGCGATAAAGTATGAACCCCCCTCAGGCAGATTTGGCTACACTTAAAACTAGCTCAACATGCCCATATGAGTTTTTTGCTCAAGTGTGGCACCCTGTCTAATCCAAGATTTTTGTAAAAATGCCCTCGGGAATTTCCCGTGAAAGTATGACCCCCCTCAGATTGATTTGCCTACACTTATAAAAGGCACTTCTGTGAGATTGTTGTCCATAAATTTGTTAAAAATATGCCCCTCTTGATATTTTTTTTGGCTACACTTAAAACTAAGCCAAACGTATTAACACACACACACACACACAAAGCACATTGTTGAACCCAACTGATATTTTTTTATTAAGTATAGAGTTTTGATTTGAACCCCAAGAAATTTTATATAAATACCAAAGCCAAAAATATTCACACACATACACACACACACACACTAAATATACAAATCACACTGCTGAACCCAACTGATATTTTTTATTAAGTATAGAGTTTTGATTTGGACCCCAAGAAATATATATAATAAACCAACAATAAAAAATGCCAAATCAAAAATATTGTAATCAATGCAAAAAGAATATATCCAGCCCCAATTGGGCTAAGCATCAAAAGAATTGTAATCCAGACAAATGCAGAACTCCCACAAAAATATGCCCTAAATGCCATAGAAAATATAGTCTGGAATATTTCACATATAAACATAAAGGTACTTGTTCTGCACAGTCATGAACATTGCCCCCACAACCATCTACATCTGGTCTGAAAAGGAAGCATGAAACACCTGTTAATGCTGGACCGGCAAAGCAGCCACGCTATGCACCTATCCATAGCAGTTTTAATGGCCAACTTAGAGATCACCGGTTTGTATCAGAGCCAAAATGTGATATTAAGAATTTTTTGAACAGTATAAATTCTGATGTGCAGGCAATTCTAAATGCACAAAATGGGTCTTATAAGCTGTCCCTCAAATTGTTTACACAATATAAGAAGCCAAATGGCACAAAATTTACACAGCCCCACATAACAGAAACTGTACCGGTATATTCAAATGCAAATTCAGACAAAATAATAAGCAGTTTGATAGATCAATTGAATATTAAACACTCTGAATTTGCTGGAAAAGAGTCTGGATGGAGCCTATGCGGATCTTCACACAAGTTATATATTAAAATTTCTGAATTCAACCCATTACAACGATCTACATATTTGCCTTTACCTGCCAATATTAAAAACAAAAGAGCCGTGGTTAACATAGACAATAATGACCAGAAATGCTTTTTGTGGTGTATTTTAGCTGCTTTGTATCCAGTTTTAAGGCATCCTGAGAGAATAACTTATTATAAACAACATGAAAATGATTTTGATGAGGCAATGGAGGGTTTAGAATATCCAATGTCTGTTCAGAATATTGATAAATTTGAAAAAAAAGGCCAGGGATATTAATGGTAAACAATTATCTATTAATGTATTTATTTGTTCTACTGGCCGTGGCAATTGCTTGATAGCACCTCTCAGAATCAGTACATTTGATGATGATTCTGCTGTTCCGATTGATCTGCTCTTAATTGAAGGGGATGATACACACCATTATACTCTGATACATAATCTTGAAGCTTTAGTCAGAAAACAACTAGACAAATCCAATACAATATTCAAGTTGTGTAGAAGATGTTTAATTGTATTTGATGGTAAAAAAAATAATAAATGGGGTTTGTAAAGTGAATAAAGACATTGCTAAAAACATATTAATTGAGCATCTGAAATACTGTGGCAACCATAAACCTGTTCATATGCTTATGCCTAACCCAAATGAAAATGCCAAATTCAAAAAATTTGAAGCCTTGTTGGAACACCTAGCATATATAGTCTGTGATTTTGAATCAAACCTCAAACCCCTTGCATTCTGCAATCCAGATCCTGAGGAATCTTCAATTACATCATGCCAGCTACATGAACCTTCTAGTTTTTATTATGTGGTTGTACAGGATGGGGTTGTTAGTAAAGAAGATTTATACATAGGAGCAGATGCCATCAAAGAATTTGCAGATAGAATAGAAAATGAGTGCCGTTGCATAGCATCTAATGTCTTATTAAAATCAAAACCCATGTTGCCTTTAACAGAGGATCAGATTGAAGATTTCAACAATGCAGAAAAATGCCCGGTATGTGATTCTGAATTTTCAGATGCAAATATCAAGGTGAAACACCATTCTCATACAGATGGTAAATTCAAAATGGCCCTGTGTAATAGCTGTAATATTAAGATCCAGAGACCAAAATTTGTCCCTATATTTTGCCATGGTGCATCCAATTATGATTTTCATCATCTGATCAGGTACGAGGGGTTTGACAAGCAGAATTTAAATATTTTTGCTGAAAATAATGAAAAATATATTGCTATTAGCAAAATAATTAAAGTTAATGGTGTTCCTATTCACTTAAGATTTCTTGATTCCTACAGAATTTTATCGGCTAGCCTGGCTTCACTGGCCAATCAATTATCTGATGATCAATTCAAAATCACATGTGCTTCGTTTCCAAATCAGGAGCTGAAATTAATTAGGCGGAAGGGTGTATATCCATATGATTATGTTACAGATTTTTCTAAATTTGATGAGTGTTCTCTGCCACCACAACAAGAGTTTTACAGCAAACTCAGAGGATCTGGAATCACTGATGAAGATTATCACCATGCCCAGTTGATGTGGAACAATTTAAAATGCCAGACATTTGGTGATTATCACAAGGCTTATTTAAAACTTGATGTGACCCTCTTAGCTGATATACTTCAGGCATTTAGAAAATCTTCCATGCAAAATTATGACCTGGATCCAATGTATTTTTACAGTGCTCCGAGCCTAGCATGGTCTGCAATGTTTTTAAACACTAAAATGCAATTGGATCTGATCCAGGATCAAGATATGTATCTGTTTATGGAACAATGTATAAGAGGAGGCATGGTGCAATGTTCTCAGAGATATGCCAGAGCAAATAACAAATATATTCCTGATTATGATCCAGCACTGCCATCAAATTATATACTGTATGTAGATGCCAACAGCCTCTATGGTTATGCCATGATGAAAAAACTGCCATATGCAGGGCTTGAGTGTGTCGAAGATTTCAATATTGAAGATCTTAAGGATTTTGATGACAGTAACTATGGCCTGTTCTTAGAGGTTGATCTGACAATTCCTGATGTTTTACACAACACATTTTCTGATCTGCCCCCAATTCCTGAGGTTAAGTGTTCACCTGGCTCTAAACAGAAGAAATTGATGATGACTCTAGAGCCGAAACAGGATTATGTCATATATTACAAAAACCTCCAGTTCCTGATGAAACATGGTGTTCAAGTGACCAAAGTTGGAAACGTTTTGAGGTTCAGGCACTCAAGGTGGTTGAAACCATATATTAATACAAACAGAGCTTCGAACATCTGCAATGAGCCAATTTGATAAAACTTTGTTTAAATTGATGGTCAATTCAGTGTATGGCAAAACAATTGAAAATGTCAGAAAACATATTGATATTAAAATAATTACTGACCCCAACCGGAGCAAAAAATTGATTGCAAAGCCCAACTTCAATTACAGAAGAATTTATGATGAGAATATGGCACTTTTCAACATGAGAAAAACAAAGATTAAGTTTGATAAGCCTATTTATGTAGGGGCTGTGATATTGGAATTGGCCAAATTACACATGTTAAAATTGTATTATGATGTGTTGAAGCCTTTTTATAAGGATCGTGTAAAACTGATGTACATGGACACAGATAGTTTTGTTCTTGATATTCAAACAGAAGATGTTTATCAAGATATAACACAGCCTGAATTGTTTAAATATTTTGATACCACTGAACATTCAAAAATTAAACACCACAACAAAAAGGTGCCTGGCAAGTTAAAAGATGAGACACTTGGTGATGTTATTGTGGCATTTGCTGGGTTAAGGGCCAAGATGTACAGTTTTGAAACATGTAGTGGCGCTGTTGCCAAAAAGGCCAAGGGCATTGGCAGAGTGACTGTGGACAAAGAGCTTGAATTTGAAGATTACAAAAATTGCCTCAAATCATGTAGCACAATCAGAACATCAGAATCCAGAATTCAGAGTGTGGATCACTTGTTGAAAGAAATTGTATTTGTAATATTGTAAGAAAAGTGGCTCTGGACCCACATGATGATAAGAGATGCATTTTGTCATGTGGCATACATACTTTACCATGGGGTCATTGTGATTTGAAAAGTGGCAAACAATGCCCAATTACAGAGCATGATTTGAAATAAATAAACATGCCTATGAACTTATTTGGGTTCAAAAAACAGGCTATTATGGACCTGCCAACACCACAACCCTCTTCTGATATAATATCCAAACTAAGTGCTTTGTTAATTATTCATCTGAACAGCATACTTACAGATGTTGATGATGAAACAGGTAAAATATTGTACATATTTAACAATAATTTAAATCACTACCAATTACCTGTAGGTGGTCAATTGCAATTTATTACAACCCCTGAGGGTAATGTCAAGATTTCAGTGGGGAGAAATATTTATAGAATTAAGCACTCAAACATGATTTCTGGCACTGTATATACTGTTTCTGCTGGTGACTGCTTATATATTGAGGTCCCGGGATCATATGACAAGCTTATACCTTTTTTTATAGAATTAAGAATAAGATATTCAATAATAAATAACCACTAAAACAAAATGCCTAATGATATATTTGGGCATACAAGGCATGAAGATCACAGTGATGAGATTCTGATGCTTGATGTCAGAGTCAAGAAATTAAGAAGTGATTTACAAGCTTTGCAAACCACACTCAATGCCAGTCTTCAACTAGAAATTACAAATTTACAATCACAATGCATGGACCCTCTTCTTAAAATTGATTCTGAACTCAAATTATTGCTTCAGAAATATACTGATTTGGCCACATTAGATAATATTCAAAGTTTAGAAGAAGCTGTAGCAGCTCTTCAAGCCAAATTTAAGACCCAGGCCACCAACTCTGAGCAATTGAAACAACAATTGGAAGAGCAGATAAATAATGTCCAGACACAGCTCCAAACAATTGTCAAAAGCATAAAATCACAAGAAGATTTTGATCTAGTGATTTCCACTCTAGAAGAACAGATTCAATCACTGGAGATACCTAATCTGGACCCCTTGAACAATGCCATAGCCGAGGGTAAGAAAAAATTGAGACACTTGAAAATTTTATGAACAACTTGCCATCTTCTGATGCTTTGAGTGCAATAACTCGGAGTGTTGCCAACATTAATCTGCAACTTGAAACATATGAAGATTTTGGAAAAATTCAAAGTACCATAACCCATCTTGAGGGTACAATAGCAGCAGTGCAAAGTGATTTGACAAATGTACAAGAATCTCTAGAATCCCGCCTGCCTGGTATTGTAGACACACTTGTCAGTGTCCAGCAACAGATCACAAAGCTTGAAAACCTCAACACTGAATCTGAACTATCTCATTTTCATCACTTGATCGATGATATCCAAACAAAACTTGAAATTTTACAACAATCAACACCCACTCAGGCAGATATAGCCCTGCTCCAAAATGCTATGCAAAATGTGGCTGATGCATCTGAATTAAATAATGTGAAATTGGCACTTGAATCTTTGCAAAATACTGTATCAAATCTGCCTACATCACAGGAACTTAAAAATATAAAGAGGGCAGTGAATCGCATTTTGAAATCAGAAGATATCAAGAATATCCAGACAGAGATCAAACAACTCACTCAGACAGTGGCCACTCTACCAACCAATCAACATATTAATGAACTGCATGCCCTGTTTGAGGATATCAGAAGACAGGTCCATGATCTTACTGCTCAAAATTCAAAATTGGCAGTTGTTGAAAATTTACAGCAAATTGTAGCTAATATCAAGCAACAGCTAGGGACCATGGAATCCAATCAAGCAAATGCTCTGTCTGTTTTTGCCACCCAGCTACAAGAAATTGTGCAACAATACAAGAAACTTGTTGTGGACATAAAGATCAAGACAGGCCATGATGATGTTGTTAGGACCATCAATGAGCACCTTGAATCTGTAACAAGCAGATTGCTTACAGCAGAAAAAGAAATAACAGGCATAATCGAGAATCCAAAACATACAGTAATTCTTGAATTGTACAGCATCCCCAACAAAGAATATGATTCACCATTTACACCAGGTTGCAAAATATATATGCTGTCCCCTGCTCAATTTTATTACCAGTTTTTTGTTGGGGGCACACTGAGACCAATCAAGATCAAATATTGGCTTCAACCACAGGCACACCACTACCCCACCTTATCAATAACAAATGCTGACAACAAACCAAAAATCACCAGTGTAGAGTTAGAGGATTTTACAGATCCCAATACATTAGAAACATCTTTTGCTGAAGATGATGGCTCTCTGGAATTTCATATACAAATAGGAGACAAATTATATTTAGAAAATCCTGTAGTATCAGCTGCTGAACACCCCATAGTTGCAATATTCTTGTTTTCATATTATGTCTAGACAAATTATTGTTGATGAATTACACAGACAAGCCAGATATAATTATAAGAGACTGCCAGTAGTCACAAAAGGCATAGATGATTTATGGCAGAGCGACTTGATTGAGATGGCAAGTGGACAGCTGAAAAACTTAGACAAAATCAACAAGGGCTACAAGTATCTACTTACTGTAATAGACACATTTTCAAAATTTGCCTGGGCTGTGCCACTCAAATCCAAGACTGGAAAATGTGTTACAGAAGCCATCAGGACAATCATCAATCAGAGTGGAAGATCACCGCGCTATTTGCAAACAGATAATGGCAAAGAATTTTATAATTCTGTGTTCCAAAAATTTATTAAAAGCCAGTGAATACAACATTATTCGAGTTACAGTGATCTCAAGGCCTCAATTGTAGAGAGATTCAACAAAACCCTAAAAAATCTTATGTTTAAACAATTTACACTTCAAGGTAATTATAAATGGCTTAATATTCTTCCAGAACTTCTACATAAATATAACAACTCGGTTCATTCCACAATCAACATGAAACCCTCTGAAGTAACTTCATCTGATGAGCAAAAATTGATCAGGACTGTTTATTATCCTAGATACCAGCCAACAACAAGAAAGGCCAATTACAAGGTGGGTGATCAAGTAAGAATCAGCAAATATAAGCACTTATTCAAAAGAGGCTTTACAAGAAACTGGAGCACTGAATTATTTACAGTGGTTCAAATTAAACCTGGGACCCTTAACACATATATAATAAAATACCACCGAGGAGAAATTCTCAAAGGCCGGTTCTATGAAGAAGAACTCAACAAAACTAAACAGCCTGACACATATCTCATAGAAAAAATCATCCGCAGAAAAGGCAACAAGTTATTTGTCAAATGGCTAGGACTTCCAGAACACAACTGGATCGATGCAGACAAAGTGATAATATGAGCACCTGGGATGTTATAAAGAGGCTGCCAGAACCTGAACAGCAGATTAAGAGAAATAGCAAGTTGCTGCCTGATAATATTAGATGTCTTATTGTTGGGCCATTGGCTTGTGGTAAAACTACACTAATGATTGATAATTTTTTATTGGCACCCAACTGGTTAGACTGGAAAAACAGGCACTTGTATGTCTTCTCTAAGAGCTTGGAACAATTAAAATATCAGAAGCTGATGAAGCTATATGATGGATTGGATATAGCCACTTTTGAACCAGATGTTAAGCCACTCTATGAATGTTTCGATAATTCTGTTGTTGTGTTTGATGACATTATACTGGATAATCAAAACAAGGTTAGAAATTTCTTTACACAGGGGCGGCACAAAAACATAGATTGCTTCTACCTGGCACAGACTTTTTCTAAAATACCGAAGCAGCTGATCCGAGACAACAGCAATTTTATGTGTGTGTTTCATCAAGATCATACCAACCTCAAACACATACATGATGAATATGTAGGTGGGGACTTAAGCTACAATAATTTTTCCAAGTTTTGCAGTAGGTGCTGGAACCAGGACAGTTATGGCTTTGTCACAATTGATATGACAAGAAAACCCAATAGTGGCAAATACAGAAATAAAATCAACAATTTTCTAGACATTGAAACATATATAAATAACCATGAAATGGCCAATCATTGATGATCTTAAATTAAGAGATTATCTTGTAAAAAGATTTAAGGGATGGAAATCACAGAACCGAGGAATTTATGAACAACACAAACAAACAGAACAGCCTATTATTGATGCTATTAGTGAATTAGGTAAAAATATCAAAACTGTTACAGAGCAAAATCAAAATTTGATCACAGAGCTTGTACCTGTAGCTGCAAGGAATATATTAGATTATCCAATCACCCCACTTTCCAGTATTCATACACCTAGTCCTGTTGCTCCTCGAAGAATTGAAGCTACTCTGGATCCTATTGAATTGGGTCTTCTTGCTCAAAAATATTTAAGCACACCTAAAGACAACAAAGATGAGGTCTTTGGCTTATATGCTGACACAGAGCGTGATGGTAGCATCATACATAGAATTGGCAATTTCAGAGTAACATTTATGGGAGATGATCTCATTGTATATTCAGAATCTCATCTTGGAGAAAAAGGTGGTTTTGTTAAATATTCCGGCACACCTGGGTTGTGGGAACTGATGACTAGGAAAAGGCCTGGCAGCTATACAGATCAAGATTATGAGCATTACAAAGAAATATTAATAAAATCAGATGCTCTATACCAGAACAATGATCCCACACAAAAAAGAGTCAAGTCTAGCAGTGGAGCAAAATACAATAATTTAATCAAACCCATATGGTCACAGATCAAGACTGGCAGTGGAATCAAAGAATACAACACCCTGCCTAAAGAATTTGTGTGGGTTGATGATGTCAGGAAACTTGTAGATAGGTTATTGGTGATAGCTGGGGAGGAAAATGCTGGCAACCACAATTTTTACAATGAAAAGGTTGGAATTATGGACATGATAAGCACAAAATTGTCTAATTTTATAGTGAATGACACTAAGGGGATTGGATATCTTATAAAAATTATTAATACTCTACCACCTAAATTTTGGAATATTTCTGAGGGTCGGGGGTTGGTTAATGACATTATAAACAAGCTGCCATTTGAACTACACATTCCAGGCTATCAGTATTGTGGTCCAGGCACAAAATTGGACCATAGATTAAACAGAGGGGACCCTGGTGTTAATCCCCTAGATGCTGCTTGTAGAGACCATGACATAGCATACAACACACATTCTGATCTTGACAAGAGACATGTTGCAGACAAGAAATTAGAAGAGGCTGCATTTGGTAGATTTGTAAGCAAAGATGCTTCTTTGAGTGAAAAAATAGCAGCACTGGGGACCACCATAGCTATGAACACCAAACAAAAACTGGGGTGGGGGCTGTGAATATGTATATAATAAACCTAGGATGAAGGCCAAGGGTGTTATGTATCAAATACCTTATGCAGGTCTTAAATCTCTTAAAACTATTGATAGTCTTTTAACCAAAAAGCAGCGCAAGAAAAAAAGCTCTTGTATTGCCAAGGGCCATGGTATGAAATTGTTGCTTAGTACCCCCCAATTAAAAAAATTACAACAATCTAGAAAAAAATCACATGTGGGGGGTTTCATATTTACTATCCAGGCCATCTTAGCAGCACTTGGGGCTGTGGGGAGCTTGGCTGGGGGATCAGCTGCCATAGCAAAAACAGTAATAGATGCCAAGAAAAATAGGGCAGAATTAGATGAATTGAAGCGCCATAACCTGGCCATGGAGAAACAAGGCAAAGGTGTTAAGAGAGCCATGAATAAGTTTAAAAAAAACAAGAGCCGCTTACAAACCAAGATATTGAAGCTTTAATCAAGCCACTGGGCATCAAACATTTTAGAGGTGTGTACATGTCTGATTCTTTACCTGAACAACCACTCAACAAAGAGTGTGGCATTGTTAATTTGGATAAGTACAAAAATCAGGGCACTCACTGGATTTGTTATCTTAAATATTTTAACAATGAGGCATTTGTGTTTGATTCATTTGGAGGTGTTCCACCTGAAAATTTAGTAAAATATCTAAAATCAGCTAATCTTTATTACAATAATGCCCGTGTTCAAAACTTCAAAGATGTTAATTGTGGACATTTGTGTTTATCTGTTCTCAGATATATGTCTCAAATAAATAAACCATCAATTGAAAATTTTCAAAAGGCCTTGTGGTATTTAAAACATCATGGGGGTATTCCATCTCACCAGCCAAAATTCAATATTGAAACTCAAATTACATGATGATATAGTGTATCCCAAAACAATAGCTCTCAGAGCATTTTATGGCATGTACTTGATCCCTAATATTACACACCACAACAACAAAATTGCAGTAGGGGATCAAAATATTGTCATCACTCCAGGGCAGTATAATCTGTTCACTTTAAATGCTCAATTACCCAGAGGTATAGTATTAACTCAAAATTCTGTCACTCCAGAGTAGAGATTGTATCTGCTACAGAAACAGTGGATCTGGGTACTATAGGAGAGCTGTTAGGCTTTGAGAACAACACAAAACTTGAACCAGCCATCAAACACACTGCTATTAATATACCTAAATTCTTAGCCATAGAGACTCTAAATATTCACTGTAATGTGGTTGAGGGTATGATCACCAAATCAAATGGCATAGGCACTCACAAACAAACTGGCATCATTGCAACATTTAAACCTAATTCTGAATTTATGGAGCCAATCATCTACACTCCATCCCCAACATTATATTTTCCTGTGTGCCATAATAGAATAGATTATATTGAATTGATGGTCACTAATGAAAAAGAAGAATTAGTTGATTTTGCTGGAGCCACAACAACTGCAATCATAGAGATTAATATTTAAATAAAAATACATACAAAAAAAAATGGAAAATATTGAGAGTTATGAGCTACAATCATTCCCCCCAAACAGGAGGACATTTGCAAATTTAAATCAACCCAACACAGAAATTGAGGTTGATCTTGATGTAGGGGATGGCTTTATACACCCCCACAGAGCAGATCTATACATCAAATTTGATGTTGTAAAGCTCGATGGTGCAGATTATCCGGCAAATTCAAATATAAGATTGGTGGACAATTTTGTGCCGCATCTGTTCTCTGAAATTGAGATCAGAAAGCATGGTGTTGTTATAAACAGAGTGGATTATCCCGGCATTACCTCCACAGCTTTGGCCACACTAAAATTATCCAAAACCGAGGCTTCTTACTACAAAATAGGTGGATTTGAGGCTGGTGATAAAATATTATCCAAGAGCCACACAGTGCTGTTTCCTATGCGCCTGTTGCCAGGATTCTTCTCAGATTACAAAGATATTATGTGGAAGGGTGGTTTAAGAATCACATTTAGAAGAGCTGCCAATGATAATAATGAGGTACAGTACATTAAACTCTACAGGGGAAGCTCTGCCCAATACCCTACCTGATGAAGGCAAATGCATTTTTCAGACTATGGAGCTAAGAATCCCAGTTGTTGAATATGAAGCCAGTTATGCTCTTAAATACAAAGCAGATATAATAAAAAATCCACAGATTCCTTTACAATTTTATACATATCAATGTGTACAGAAGCCTGCCGCTGGTGCTTATTATGTGTTTGATGCTACAAATTCATTCTCCAGTATACAATATGACATGCCGGATTTTGTGGTGGTACTGTTTCAGACTGGAAGACACAATAATCAGGAAAAAAATTCAAGTAGATTTGATAACTGCAACATCAAGAACATATATCTTAAAAATGGCAGAAATGAGGTATTTCCCAGAGAAAATTATAATTTAGACATGTCCAAGGATGATTTCCTTAAATTATATGAAGCATTTACAGCATACAAAAGGGTCACTACTGGCAATACTGACATGTATTACACACCAGATGAATTCAAAGCACAGAGACCCATGTTTGTCATCAACACTTCAAAAAGGAAACAAGTTGTGGTTAATGACAGGACAAACATTAAAATTATCTGTGAATTCCACGATACACTCCATGATGACACCATATGTAGTGTTATTCTCATAGGTGAAAAATCATATGTTTATGATGTAAGAAATGAGAGAGTCACAGAGCAATTCTAGAAGAATTACATTATCTTAATACTAGATATACAAGTTGAGCCTGGTGCCCAATTGAACTTAAACCGGAAGTAAATATGTGTGTGTGTGTGTGTGTGTGTGTGTGTGTGTGTGTGTGTGTGTGGGTGTGTGTGTGTGTGTGTGTGTGTGTGTGTGTGTGTGTGTGTTAATACGTTTGGCCTAGTTTTAAGTGTAGCCAAAAAAATATCAAGAGGGGCATATTTTTAACAAATTTATGGACTACAATCTCACAGGAGTGCCTTTTATAAGTGTAGGCAAATCAATCTGAGGGGGGTCATACTTTCACGGGAAATTCCCGAGGGCATTTTTACAAAAATCTTGGATTAGACAGGGTTCCACACTTGAGCAAAAAGCTCATATGGGCATGTTGAGCTTGTTTTAAGTGTAGCCAAATCTGCCTGAGGGGGGTTCATACTTTATCGCGCCAGTCCTATATACTTTTACACTACTCCCAGGGGAGTCGTTTCCCCCTCGCCGTCAACGCATTCGTGCACGTACGTGTGGTATGTGAGAATAACGCCAGACACGTCCACCTGTGTCAATCGTCCGAAACAACGTCCTAAGTTAGCAGAAGTTAATAACATTTAATATCCATGTGTGTCCATGGGAAACCGCGAGAAGTGAACGAGTGAAGCCAGGATCCGATGATGCCAGACGGAACTGCCGGGAGATCCATTTTCGCCAACCAGGATAACCGCGAAGTGCAACAATGGAGTGCGGACGTCTTCCAAAACTGTAGGACCACTTTCACCCTACCCATGTCAGAAGGAATGCAGCGAAGGTAAGATCCAACCATGTGCGTGTGTGAGAGAGATGACGCCAATCTACCGCGAATCTGCGTAAATCAAATTATTGCATAACTTAAATCAGTGCTAGGGCATAACTAGACATCGTTATTCCGGCGAACAATCAAAGTTATAGATCAGAGTTTATGTTAACAGCGAACAATAGTTCATTGAAATATATTTATACCTTCAGAAAAGATAGTAGGGTTCGCACAAGGAACAATTATTCACGTTATACTTAATATCCTAAAGGGTAAATTGTAAACGGCAATGTAGCCAAGAAATAGCATGAGTATAGTCAAAGTATTAATTAATCTGACCTTTGTAATTGTCATATTGTCGCAATATGCCACGGAATGAGTGTATGAATGAGAGATGGAGTGAAAGAGGGCAAGATGTACTGTGTATTTATCTGTGCTTTAATATATGTGTATATTCAGAACCACCGTAGTATTATGTAACGTCATTTCAGGTACTTAAAATCAAATCCTCCTAGGTTTATTCTCGGTAACTCCGACTGTAGGCACTTATCCTGACCGTATTATAATTCATGTAATGTTTAATCCGCGTGACAGGTGTCATGTGGAGCGATTCTGCGTTGTTGCGTTGCTTAGTTCAGTTGAGTTAATTTTCTAGCGCGTAACAAACTCCTCGTCCATCAAAGCAGTGGCGTTTCTTATTCTCTCCTCTAGCTGTTGCACATTCTGTGACGTAGGTGGCACATAGACTTTGTCTCTCACAAAGCCCCAAATGCAGAAGTCTAGGAGTGTAAGGTCTGTGGATCTGTGAAAGTTGCCATTTTATTTAACCCTACAGCAGCGCCATAATGACCGTGTTAACAAAGGTTTTGCGCACAAAAACAAAACTTGAAGATTTTCTTATTGTTGCACAGCAAACCTCATTGTTGTGGTTCGGATAATTGTTTAACAATAAACGTGATACGTTGTTTACTCTATCATGATACACGCTGTATTTCCTGTTGTTTAGCCTTGTGGTGCCAACAGCATTGAACACATGGCGATCAGTCACTGTGTCGTGTGAACTGCCAAAACAGAACTTGAGCTAAGTATTGGCTCGTCAAATTATGCCAAACTCATATACGGGTGATTAATTATCCCTCTATGAAATTAACCTTTCTGTTCACCAGCTCCTCTCCTTAATCGATTTTGGATGCGATCAAGAAACTTGATATTGAAGCTAATGTGTCCTTTACGTATGCATCAGAGAAGACGAGGGGGTTGTGGTGAAGTATTTGGAAAAAAAAGACGATTGATTGATGATAAGACTGAAAGATGTTAGTGAAATTCCATTACAGTAAATTTGAAGGCATAGATCTATTTGATGGGGTTAGGTATATCTTGAGTTAGACTCTCAAAGAACGAGAGCGCAGTTTTCTTGAAGTGGCAAAGATTGGAAGTAATTTTTGGAAGGGCAAGATTGACAGAAACTCTCTCTCGAATTGTGTTTGTCTTGCGTTACGTCACTTTTCTTCCACTTTTGTCTAAACACTATGAGGAGGATGAATAATTAATAGATGGAATTAATGAACAGGCACACACAAGAAAGCACTCAAGCCATTACTCGAAGTTAGAAGCCTCGGTGACGAGATAATGGTGGATTGTACATTATTTACTTTGTTAACAACAATAAAATTGTAAAGAATGTTCTCTCAAAGATGTTCGTTTTGTTGCTTCATTTCTTGAGATGAACTCTCCCGTCTCCTAGGGTCTATTCTTATTAACTTCTGATACGTCTAGGAACGCTAATGGAACATAGTGAAAAATAGCTAAAAGCATTTTGATACACAGGGTGGCCCCAAAAATTTACCCAAAATATAAAGTGGTTCTATTTTAGTAATATTTTGGGGAAACCCTGCATATTTATATATTTTTTTTTTTTTGCCAAAGAGTACCTGGCCATTCTTTCACATATTTGACACCCCCCGAGTCGGCAGCTGTGGTTTTGTTATCGCAATAGAATGAGTGTAGTCTCATGTAATCGTGCCGGAGAGTTTGTTTATTCCCCAGTTCATTACTTTACCAGGTAACTAGTAACTAGTAAACTTCAAACGCACAAAAACTATACAAAATGGGAAAACTAGACATTACTATCATCACCTGAGTCAAGGCTAAATTTAATCGTTTTGTATGCAGTTTAATAGCATTGTGCATTATTTCAGAAGAATAGTATACAATCCCTCTGCGTTAGGCGGGACCATCGACGCAAGCGCGACTCGTCAAGTGGCATAATAGGGGTGATGGCTACTCAAAGAACCTGGTTCCGTGTAAATTGTATCTGTTCCACTTCGAACGAGTGTGTTGCAGCAACAACAATTACAAATCATAAACAAGCGACAAAGTAAACAACTTAATACACACACCGGGTGGCCACAATTAAAATTGCCCTACTCAGAGCCCTCTGCAGCCCTTTCGAAGCAAGGTATTGCGGTGAAACTTGCTATAAGGGCTATGGTGGCCAAGGGAAAGAGAATGCTGATGGAAAAAAGTTCAAATTTTCACCACCAGGTGCAAATATGGCGCTGAAGTAACAACAACCAGTAGCCTATATAAGTTTATGCCGGAACAGCAGTGTTCAATATGCGCCTTATCAATGTGAATAGCCCTTTGGAATCGTAAGACAGCGTGACCAATGGTCACACCCAGTGTTTCCCGGAGTGTTGTTCACTGTATACCAGATTTAAAAGTCACATTTCAACTTTGTGTTGAAAATTGGAACTATTTTTTCGTCAGCATTCGTTTCCCCACTATCTTCATAGCCTCTAGGCCTATTCCAAGTTTCAGCAAAATCCGTTACTGCGAACAGGCATCAGAGGTCTCTGAATAGGGCAATTTTAATTGTGGCTACCTGGTATAAGCGAAACACTGGTCTGGATTCCACAGATGGATTCGTGTATGTTTTCTACCTGCTTCCCCTTTCAAGTTTGGATTCGTCCATTCGAACTAGGTTCGCCTTCCATAGACAGGCACTATCTACACTAGTTTCCTTATTTAAAAATAACTAGTGTGAAAGTACCTGCTGCGCTACGAAGGAAGTAACATATTGGATTCTGACGCTGACGACCCGATGAGTGATAAGGAGGGAAATTGCCATTGGTACATTTTCCACGAATGAAAGGCCTATCAACTCTAAACTTTCAGTGGAAACATAACATACGATGTCTAGCAACAATTCGTATGAAATAATTTGCGGAGCAATATTTCAAATTCAGTTTCTGATGTATCGGTTTTGTAAGCATTCAGCATGCTAATGTTATGGGATTTCGCGATCTAATGTCATTCGTTCAGCTATTTGAAGTCGTTGCTATGTCTAATTCTGCTTATACGTATAATGTTCGTAATTTAACGAAGATTACAACAATACAATATGCATCCGCACCTGAACAGCGCCAACGTTTTGTTGTAGTAGTTTAGTATACCGCCAATTTGCTACAATGCAATATCAGTTCCGTGCTTCGAAATATTTATCTACTCTGTTAATTCCAACTGAAAATCTCAAATGTACGACCGTTATCGTGATCACAACAACAGGAAAATTGCTCCACTGTAACCTATGCCACCTCTCATAAACAATGCAATGTGTTAAAGAGTTTAATTAAGAAATTTGTAGCTCAAGTGCATATCCGAATCCAGACTAGAAATGCAGTTATAGGCAGAGATTTGAGAGCATAAGCAATATAGAGAAAATCAGTTTTTCACCCCTCATTTTGAAACTAAAAGTATTCAGTAATCGTACAGTGGGATATTAATTATGATCGATTTGTCTGCCTATGGGAGTGGAAATTGACAATAATAGGCATTTTAAGAACTTAATCCATTACCACACACTTTGTGGGTAATTTGTCAAAGAGATAATAATTTTAATAAATCATTAATTTTGGATCAAATGCTAAAAAAAATTAAATTGTGCATAATTTATTCGCATTCAGTTGCTAATTAATTACGATATAAATTATCCACATTAGTCATTCGATAAAAATATATATTCAGTAAACCGGGAAATCAGTCATTCCTTATTCATTCTTTTATTTTAGATCTAAAAGCTTTTAAGCCGTTTTTGTTCATTATAATATAGTACATATAAAATATACATAATTCCTTTACATGAAAAATATCCGTCTTTCACCCTATTTCACACACATTAGATTGAAAAAGAAAAACGTTCCCCTTTACAGTTGTATGTTACACTTCCTTAAAAATGTTAACAAACTATAACCCATCCGAAAATTCGATTGACAACTGAAATTGAAAAATTGGAAATTGAACCTTTAAATTATATAAAGATATTTCTCTTTCTATTATATTTTGGGCATTGCAGTATTATATGCACTTTCCCAGCCACATTCACATCTCTTATTGACTCGATCTTAGTCTGTTAATTAATACAATTACATTTCTTGTACCATTGACATGATGAAACCATGGTGTGTGAGGCTTGAATTCGTCAAATGGACTGTATGATTCTCCAACTGTAACAAGTTCATTTCGTTACCAATCAAACCATTCATTCAAAATTTTCTTCTTTACTCTAGGAAGAAGATTAATATTGTACATATAATGGAAAGCCCGTAATATTTGGAAAGCACGCTGCTTTCTTTGCACATTCATCAAAATGGGAATTGCCTGTAATATTACTATGTGTCAACGTGTTCATGGAGCATATTTCGGTTATGTAGCAAATGCACCAGCAACTTGTTTTGTTCGTATCAGAGTTGTATTGTAGCTAGAAGTGAATTCTTGACCAAGCATTGGGTAATTAAACCATGAAAACATCGCGATCATGTACAGATATTGATGAAATGGCCGCAACGGTCGAAAAGGTAATCACTATCCACGCGCAAACAAGCAGATGCAATTCGATTGGCAGGTCGTAATGAAAACCATAGAGGATTACGATTACATGCCTGTCAATAACAAAATACTGTCTCTAGCATATGGGAAATGGATACTCATGGACAACACTCCGCAGATTTCAATTACAGATAACGTAGGCGAACTGGAATCTCGGTTCCAATAAAGAAGTTAACATGTGTGCAGTGCAGGAGCTGATAATACGCTCCCCATAAACAGCTCTGGCAATCTCCAAAGGTGGTCAAACACCAGGACATAAAATGAAGATGTTCTTGTTCAGTTTGTGGCAGAAAGCAAACTCATCGCACAAGATAACTACATGTTTTCGTGTGCTATTATATTGCCTTTCTACCTCTGGTTAATCACGGCAATGATGAGGAATACATAGGATGCTTAAGTACAGACCTTACACGGGATTCCAACATGTAGGCACTTCGTAATGAGCTACGCCTACGCTAACCACTTCGTCACGGAGGTCGCCTGTCACGTCGATAAAATTACAGTACGTATCGTGGTTTGTGACACTAGGGGTCCCGGGTTCGAATCCATGCATGGATGTCCATCGTCAGTGTGCCTCAATTTCATGATGTCATCATCCATCCCCAAATTATCCAAAAGGGGCATAAAAGAGACGCTAAATCATAAAAATTAAATTTGGGAAAGTAACTAGGTTACAGTTAGTTACTCATTTTGAGGAAGTGGTCCAGTTACAGTTACTCATTTGAGAAAGTAATACAGTTACTTTAACATAGAGAAGATGAATACATCTAATGGCTGTTACTTCGGGTAACAGTAAAAAAATAGAGAGATGAGAAAGTTGGTTTAAAAATCTGTTAAGAATGTTCCAAAAATTAGCAAGAAAATACGTACATTCAAGATTTGCAGTCTACCACAGACGGCGATATACAGCGGGAGACACTAAGCAGGTTACGCATTCAAAAAGTAACTCAGCCTACAATTGCCATTACTAGAAAACTATATATGGTTTTGTTAATGTACATATTTTTACTGTGCTAACCCCTCCTTCACGGAGGTCGGCTCAAATGAGTAACTGAGGTACTTTCTCAATTGAGTAACTTAACCTATAATCGAGTTACATTCTAAAATGAGTAACTGAAACTCAGCAACTTTGAAATAGTATGTCTAACATTTCAAACCCTGTTGAGTGCCACGTGGCCATAATTAAAGCTGCCCTATTCAGAGCCATCTGGAGCCCTCTCGAAGCAACAGATTGCGCTGAAACTTGGTATAGAGGCTATGGAGAGCATGGGGAAGCGAATGCTGATGAAAAAAGTAGTTCCAATTTTCACCATCAAGTACAAAAGTGGCGGTGAAATGTTGTGCCCAGTGAACAACATCCCGTGAAACGCTTCGTGCAACCATTGATCACACTGTCTTACGCTTTCAAAGGGCCATTCGCGTTGACAGGGCGCATACTGAACACTGCTGTACCGACATAAACTCAAATTACTAGTTGTACCTGGCGGTGAAAATTTAAATATCACCATTCGCTTCCCCATGGCCTTCGTAGCCTCTATACCAAGTATCGCCGCAATCCCTTGCTTCGAAAGGGCTCCAGAGGGCTATGAGAAGGGCAACTTTATTGTTGCAAAATCGAAGGAATAGAATTTTACTCGTACAGTTTCCAAGGCAACGAACGGAAGTTCAAGATCTATTGTGTCTCCATTAAATCCTGAGGTAGGTGTGTCTATGGTGGGATCGAGAAAGGCTGCGTTAACTTCCAAATCCAGCTTCTACCGAGAAATACTGCCGCTGGGACTTTTCCACCGCATCCACTTCTTCGATATCACCAGCTGTCGGGTGTCCACGAGCAAATACGAGCGTCGCCTCGCTTGATTTGATCTTATTGAGAACCGAACTGAAGGTTCCCCGTATTGTGCGTCAGTAGGAGAAGAAATATCGGTGGACTTCACTTCCAGGATGTTCCGACAGGCCCTGTGAAGGTATGTAGTGCGCGTAGGGCTGGCAAGAAGTAAGAATACTTATTTATTGACACGGAAGATGGCACTGCTAAGGAATTCCAGCAGAATCTATGACAAAAGAGAAAACAACATTCGAACCACGAAGGTAAATGTTTTGTACAAAATACATAGATACTGACGCTGTATCTTTCAAGAGGAATTATACAGAGCATTCCCTGACATTCGCTATGAGACTCGGCGGCAAGCGGCCCGGCATCAGAACTTGTCTTTCCCGGTCAACGGGTCCACGACAGTCGCTAGAGTCGGCTATTAAAATTACAGTTTCCATATTGTGTACTAACGTTGACTACAGAAGGTGTTGAAAATGTCCCTCTGCTGCAACACAGTCCTGGCATCTCCGAAGGAAATTGGCATTTACACGTGCAAGTTCGTCTACTGTAATTCTCCCGATTTCTCGTACAATACTTTATTTTTTAGATTTCCCCATTTTTCTTTCCATTTTTATTCAGAACTGACCCTGTTACTCTAAACTTTTTTTTACGAGGTTTAATATAATGGTTCTATGTGGAACGGGTATCGAACCCGGGACCCCTTGATTACAAGGCGACGACGCTACCACTGCACCATCGGGGAGCCTGTATAAGTGGACTTAAGAACTCAGAAATCCGATATTCAGAGGGTCACTCTTATTTTATTATTATTATTTATCAGCATCATCATCATTATTTGTCAAGCAAAGGATACATTTTCCCAATTATGTTGAACATAATATACTACAGTAAACACAAAGTAATAAATTAATACTTTTCTACATACATATAAAAATACATTTGAGATAAATGTACCTAGGTACTTATCCCCTTTCATAATTCTTCTTTTCAGTGCCTACCTGTGTATGTGAATATGTCCATATCTATGGTCAGCAACGTTTCAGTCAAAGTAACCTGCATTCACCCTACAGCTCGCTACTGCTATATTTTTCCTTCCAACGTACCTAACCTTTCTGAAGCAAACCGCTAATGCACAGTTAACTGCAGTTAAAGTACCTCAAATCGAATTCTAGAGACAATTTAGAAAATTATATGTTTTAGTGATTGGAAGAATTTGAAGTTATTCGGAAACAAATACAGAAGCAAAATTCTGTTCACATCTTCCTTATGAATTCATTTTCCTGCTGCGATACCTACTGAATATCTGAACGTTACTTCAACATATTCATTTTCTATGCATTTCTTAATACAGGGTGGCTCAATAAGTCACTTAACACCCTCAGTACAAGGCCACTGCGGCATGGAATTTGAAATTGGCGATGACCAATCATTGCCTAGCCAAGGGGGAACCACATTGACGCCACCCACACGGTCGGCGGCCATCTTGATGTCCGCCATCTTGAATTAAACTTCAGAATTTTAAATGGGAAGGGGGTCGTGCGACATATCAAAATGGGCTAGAATTTCACGAGAAATGCAATGGTGAAGGGTTTTTCGACGTATCTTTAACCAGTAAAAAGTTATGACTGAATTCTTGTACCAATTTGCTCCTTTTCGAGGTGTTAGAAAAATGCCTTAAAATTTGTTTAGCGCATCGGTAATGCATCGAGATCAAAGTGACGTCTAGGGAGAGACGTTCGCATGCCATTGCACATTATTTTAATCGGATACATCCATGAAGAGCTGCTCATTATGAATGGTTGTCGCGAACAATTACCAGTGTGACGCTTCCATTGAATTAAAAGTCCTTCACAGTGACAAGGCTAATGTTTATGTTCATAAGGAAGTTCATAAACAGAATATGCGACCCTCCTCATCTGATAACTAACTTTGGACAAAAACTGGTTCATAACGTTCCCATAAGTGTTCTGGTGTTCTTCCCTATTGAAAAAAATTCTGTAAAAAGTACCTTCTTCCATAAGCAAGGATGAAAAAAACTGTTTATTTAACAAATCCAAGTAGCCCTAAACATTTAAGGTTCCGTTGATGGAAAATTGACTAACCAATCGTGTTCCACACAGCAAGCCACACCATTAACTTACCAGCACTAACCATTCAGCTTTGATCTGTCGAAAATGGGTTATCAGATAAAAAGCATCGAATATTCTGTTTATAAACTTCCTTCTGAACTTAAACATTAGCCTTGTCACTGTGAAGGACTTTTAATTCAATGGAAGCGTCACACTGGTAATTGTTCGCGACAACCATTCATAATGAGCAGCTCTTCATGGATGTATCCGATTAAAATAATGTGCAATGGCATGAGAACGTCTCTCCCTAGACGTCACTTTGATCTCGATGCATTACCGATGCGCTAAACAAATTTTAAGGCATTTTTCTAACACCTCGAAAAGGAGCAAATTGGTACAAGAATTCAGTCATAACTTTTTACTGGTTAAAGATACGTCGAAAAAACCTTCACCATTGCATTTCTCGTGAAATTCTAGCCCATTTTGATATGTCGCACGACCCCCTTCCCATTTAAAATTCTGAAGTTTAATTCAAGATGGCGGACATCAAGATGGCCGCCGACCGTGTGGGTGGCGTCAATGTAGTTCCCCCTTGGCCTGATAACGATTGGTCATCACCATTTCCCTGTTGCGCGCTGCAGTGGCCTTGTACCGGGGGTGTTAAGTGACTTATTGAGCCACCCTGTACGTAGATCAACTTAAAAGGGGTCGAAAATTTTCTGGGGTTGAACCTAAGGGGCAATTGACTCCTAGAATCACATTGAAATGTCTCAGAAAGTGAATTTTCATGCATAATAAAGTGTGGAAAAATTATGACATTTGCACTGTACTCGTAAATCCTTGCTTCTTTGTTGTGGCAACATTTGTTCTGAGAACAGTGACAACTAGAACTGTCAAATAGGACACATTTTTCTAGAAAGCGCTTGTATTTGTATGTGTTTCCTTATTTTACGCCCGGTCAAGATTATATCCCGGAAACTTTGATGGCAAGAACGAAATTCTATAAATCACAGAGTAAGCTTAAAGCTGCACTGAATTTCGCGTACAATTCAAGACTGAATGATAAACTGCTATGGTGTGGTCTCGTTACGTTACGTCACCACACTTACGACTGGAATGGCATCCACGCGAGAACACTCAGCTTTAACAAGAAACACCATTTACATTGCGCCTAATTTGCTTTCTTGGGTAAATGGTTGTTTGCAGGGATGATCCGCTACACACTGCACTAATGTAACAGCACAAACAAACAAGCAAATATTTTGTTTCATGCTGTTTAGCTCCGCTTCCCCTTTCTACGAAATGTTCTGCTACACGTTCTGAAAGTCTGTTTGCAGGTGCATTTGCCTTGCTCAGTGTTGCCAGATGAGATTGGTAGAAAAGAGCTGATTCGGTCTATAAACGCACTCTGTGATATACAGGAATCTCACTCATGTGTATGCCCATGCCTTCTGGGATAAATTCGTCATGTAATTTCACAATACTTTTGTTCATTGATTGATTGAAATAACAATTTTGGGTGCATCAGCACTTAGGCTATTTCCACCTGTCACACTATAAGGGACCAGTTCCTTACCACAACTAAAATCAGCACTCGTCTCTGAGAACTAAAATATCCTTACCTATGTTAAGAGCAGAGGCTGTAAAGGAGCACTCAGCAAGGCCAACACACAGCTCCACGGAGGATTATACTGCCCCTAGGTCCAGGCGCCAGGGCCTCGTTGCCCTGCAACAATAGTTACCGCCGGGGTAACATGGCAAACAGCTGATTTCATCTCCCACACTCCCTTCGTTGAAAATTCGATGACTGCGACATACGTTTATTCTTATCTTGGTGAAGCTGTACAGTTTTCACCTGCTCCAATACCCTGTCAGAGTGTATATGTAATGAATGTGTGTATGTAAAGTTTTGTAAGTATTTGTTTTAACCGCCAGTGGCTTAATAGTTAACACCCTGAATCATGGATGTCTCACTCATTCAGTTAACCTAGTGGTAGAAACACACAGCGTAAATAATGTATGAAAATACAATAGGAGTTTGTCAAGCGTTTTTTCTAAGTCCACCTTAAGCTCAAATAGCCTAATCAGGACTGGACCTACAGTTTAAAGTGGAATCCAAAGCACTGCAAAATGTGCAATGTACAAGGTGACAGAGTTACCACTGCGCCATTGGTGAGACTCTTAAAATGGCGAATTAAGCGAGTCAATGTGACGTATTATTTCCCAGTAGTGTATACTCTGTCCCAGCTAACTGTAGAGCAGGCAAACGAAATCAAGTATCTGTGCAAGCAGTGACGCGAGACGGCTCCACCAATGAACACGTGAGAGGAACGGAATTGCGTGGAGTGGGGGAAAGCGACTGCCATCCCAGCAGGGTGTACTTCTTCGCTCTGGCCACTCAATTTCCCTCGCTTCTTTGACGCTATGCGCGACCTTGCTCCACAGTTAGCTGGGACAGGGTATAGCAAGACTACTGTGTAAATTAGACAGTCTTAGGTTAGGAGAAAGACTTACGAAGTTCCTTGTAAAGTTGAAGTCCTGATTCGAACGGCATTTTACTTCAAAGAAATTTCCGAAAGATCAGTTATCCTCTGACAACCACATGTTAAGTCTACGTGGAGCCTAGTAAAGTCTCCCGGGGTGGCTACTCTAGAACATTGATAAAATTCAAGTATAATTCCCTGTTTTCAAGGCAAACGTTCCATAAATTGAAGGGTAGAAGCAGATGTTTTCTCTATTTCAACCTTACATATTACCGCCTCTCACCACCGTATACACCCACACACGCAAATGTATTAACACTATAAAGGGTCTCTGCGATTCCAATATATCATTTGCCATTTCACATACTCAGACTCGAAATACATCTACAAACACAAGTCACAAATGTTACGGGATATACTAATTTACCACAAATTGCTAATTGTATAAGAATATCAAACTGAAATTTACATAATCAACTTCAAGGTATCTTGCAATAATCTTCAGTGTGTCAAATAGATTGTTCTGCAAGGAACACTATAACAAAGCAAACGAACTGAGAGAATTCTGTTTTATTTTCCACGCAGCTTTCTTTTATTTTCCTTCCTCGATAAAAAAAATAATAAACTGTGAAAAACTTGCCAGAGCATTAATGAATATGTATAAGTTCAAAGGCATTTGAATTTATGAAAGTTGCAAATTTTCACGTCTATGGAGAAAAATTCACGCAGAATTCCCGGAGCCAATAATACACGCATAAATCCCGGAATTCAAGGAATTCCCGGTGAGTAGCCACCCTACCTCCCCTTAAACTTTTCCCACCAATGGCGTCCGTTGTAGGACCTGTCATTATTTATCAAGTCCACGTCGAGTAAATGACATGTTGCCGATTGATGGCCGGTTCGCTCAACGCGCGTTAAATTTTAAAGAAGCGTTAAATCAAGTTAACGCTACATTAGCACATTGAGGCATTTCTCCAACCTTCGTTAAGGCTAACAGACCTCTAATGTCGTCGTTAAATCTAAAGGCACCCTTTTGCTTCATTAAAGTGCTTAACAGCGCGTTGTTTTGTGTCGGAAATAAGATGGCGATATTGCGTATGCCAGCTGTTGTGTTGAAAGGTTATCCCAAACCGATTTGAACACATTATTTGCATACCATCGCAAAACATACACTAGTTCGATTTCTTTCAACAGCAAAAATAATTTTCCCATTTCGTATTTCATATTATAAATTCGTACTACAAATCAGAAATCACATGTAAGTTAAATGAGAAATATTGTATCAATGTACTTTTTAAAGTTTTGTCAATAATGGCATCGTGATCATCACACATTATTCAAATTTTATTAATTTTGCCTGTCTGTCTAGCCAAAAATATATGCTTATAGTTAATTATACGAACTTGATGTTTTTAAAATGCATATTGGGCTTCCACCTTCAATGCACTGTAACCATAAACACAAAATATCGCATGACTTTTAAAAATAATGTAACCTTTTACATATTTCAATTTGTATAAGGTGAAGTTATTCACCAAAATATTCGGTGTCGTCGTCCACGCCGTTTTCCAGTGGATCACATAGAAACTGGAGAAAGTCGTGGTTTCTTGTGTTTATGCTTATGTCTGCTTATAACTACCATTCCAATTTTATGTTGTTTTTTAAACTGAAACATGTCAGAAAACGTAAGGGATAAAATTAAAATGAAGCAACCCTCCTAGAAATAGGCAATACACGTCCTGTACTCTCATTTAATGTAAAATAAATTTGTGACATTACACAATGTAGCCTGCAATCTTTCAAACTAGTAGGGAATTCTTTCTTCGAACTTTTCAAATTATTATCCACCTACTCCAATTAACATAATGGGAAAAAATGATTTCGCAGTGACGAGAAGGCTCGACACAAATGTTAATCATTCTATATTCTGAATCACAAGCGGCTAGGGACAGCTGTAGCAAACTCGAGATGCTAAAAGCACCAAACCTGACCTGCCTAACCTAACCAAGTACAGAAATAAAGAAAACCTGCCTAACCTATTTAGTTATTTAGCTCGTAGCTGTACGTAAGTACTGTAGAATAAAACATGTTGTTTAATATAATGTGAGTCTTAATATAATCACAAAATCAAAACAATTATTATGCAGTATATTGAAAATGGGCTGACATATAACGGTGCAAATGGAAATTAAATCGTATTCATAACAAACTGAAAGAGCACTTAAAAATTGAAAAAAATAATCAACCGTTACATGTACAATGTACATTTACGAACGACTACCATCTCATCACGTAATATAATTAGCTTACATATGTTGTTTCATTAAGAAAAACAGCTTGATGTCCTAACCAGTTTCAGGTATATAGTTTCGTGCATGGACATTGTAACATTTTGACATTGTGCAGTGACATAAAACACACCATCCATTCGGAAATTATTCCTTGTACATACGTACAAGTGGTAATGATATTGTCTGAGTGCACTTGTTATATTTTTTACCAGTTATGATAAATTAAATGTAAAATATCATATTAATCAACCGTTCCATGTACAAGGTACATTTTCTGAATGACTACAATTTCATCACATAATGAATAACCAAACATATTGTAAAAAACCGTACTACACATGTATGTTTCATTAAGGAAAAAAGCTTCAGGTCCTAAGCAGTTTAAAGGTGTTGTCGTTTCGTGCATGGAAATTGTAAGAGTATACATATTTGTTTGAAAAACACACTACCATCCATTCGGAAATTTTTCCTTGTACATACGTACAAGTGATAATGGTACTGTCTAACAGTGCACTTGTTTTTTTGTGCTTTTTTACCAGTTATGATAAATCAAATGTAAAATATCATATTAATCAACCGTTCCATGTACAAGGTACATTTTCTGAATGACTACAATTTCATCACTTAATGAATAACCAAACATAATAATGTAAAGTATTACCGTACTACACATGTGTGTTGCATTAAGGAAAAAGCTTAATCCTAAGCTGTTTCTGGTAATGTAGTTTCGTGCATGGACATTGTAAAAGTATGCATATTTGTTTGTAAAACACACTACCACGCATTAGAAAATTATTCTTTGCACGGTACGTTCGTACAAGTGGTGAGGATACTGTCTAACAGTGTACTTGTCCTTTTTACCATTTATGATAAATCAAATATAAAATATCGTATTGTATTATATATTTTTCTTTGAAAAATATTTGTACGAAACAAAAACACAACCAATCAGAAACGTCCCTTGTACATATGCATGAACGGCAATCATACTGGTAAACATTTTACGTGCCTTCTTTTTTTTGTCAGTGATTATTTGGAAACAGTAGATTTCTTGTTTGCAATGCCACATTCACATCAATCCCAATAGAAATGACTTGCAATATTTACATATTATTTAATTGCCAGGGCACAGTAAGTTATGCATGGTGTACATTTCGTGAAATGTTCTCTTTTGTTGAGGAAAATTATTATAGCAAACACACGTTCATTACCACCTTTAGGCCTCTTTTGCAATGCCATTTTCATATAATTAAATTTATCAAACTTAAAACAGATTACCCTAACCTAGAACAGTAGTTTTTATTTATATATATTTATGATCTTGTATTGGCAGTCGGTAGGCACTCATTTAAATCTAACTTAATTTACAATGTAACTGTTAATCCTAATACATAACATTTTCGGTGTGCGGACGTAAATACCTAACTAACATTCATTTCTTAAACATATATTTATGTGTTACACATTACTTTATTTATTTTTGTTCCTGGGATTTCATACAAAACAGCCCAAATGCGCTTATGCACAGTCTACTGTCCACGGTGCAACCAATGAAAACGTTGTATTTCTCGTATCAAAGTATGAGAATAGAAAGGCTTCAAAGCAAAAGGTCTCTAACATGTCGTTAGTTAACGGGCCTATAAAATCGCTTGAGCGAACATTAAAAGTTTAACAGGCTGCTAAGATTTTAGTGGTGCGTTAACTATCAACTCGTTAAGAACGTTTTAAAGATGGTTGAGCGAACCGGGCATCAGTGTTTTAGAGATTTCATAACGTGAGGTTGCAGTTATCTTTGATAGATGTGTTATTATGTAGTGCTATTTTTTTTATAGACCTTGGGAGTATAACGTCGTCGCAGTTCGTGTTGGATGTCTAAACAGAGCAGGTAAAAGTGGCAACAGCTGTTCTCCAAAAAAAAAAAAAAAAAAAAAAAAAAAAAAAAACAGGCGCTGGCTCGAAATCAGATACGCTTCCTCTCGAGTTATGACAAAGCTAGCGAACTTGCGTTCGAATCAGGACTTCAATTATAGCTTCTCACGATTTTACGAAGTAGTTAAGAACGCAAATGAGCCAGCTCCGGTCCTAAGAGATTCAGGTTGGCAAAACTTGCCTTGGTTTACCACAGCCTTTTGCATCACGATTATCCAACGCGATAAATTTTAGTCTGCAGTCTCCTTCCAGCTTAGCGTCTGCTCATTATCACATCGTGGTCGTGTCGTCTGCAGGGTAAGGCTATTTTTCTTTTTTCTTCGTTGTGTATGAAGCTCTTTAGAGGAAACAGGCGTATATCCCAAACTTTTCGTTCTTTCAATCATTTCGTACGTTCATAACGGTAAACCCATTTTCCTTATAATACATCGTGAAGGATTATTTACATAAATTGGCGAGTACGTCATCTCCATATTTGTACAGTACATGCAATTTATATATTTCGATATCAGAGAGTCGTTAATATAAAATATTAATCTTGGAACTTGATAGTGATATAATTTACGCTCTCTCCTCTAATGTTTTTTTTAGAATTAATTTCTCCAGTGGTGATTTACAAGATTTTCGTTTCAAAGTTTGAAACAAATATTACCAAATATTGACAACAACAGCATCAAATATTTTAATTCTAGTGCTATCTCACCAATGGCTTAGTAATGTTTTAGTATTTAGAGTTCGTCAGTGTTGTGTTCCTAGCACGTTAACTGCGACGTGAGTTGTATTTAACTCACACTAGTTTTACGCCCGGGGCCTCGTGAAGCGTATTTAACTCACACGTCTCTTTTTACCTTGGGAGCCTCGTTGTGCACCGACAACTCAAGCTACGATGCTACAACACACATGTTACGTGAGTAGTGGCCCCGTTGATGGATAGAAGTACATTAACTTCTCTTATATTTATTTTTGTATTTAAATTTCACCTAAATCTGACAAGTAAACCAAAATATATTTTCGCTCATAAACGGTTTTCATGTTTTTCGGATCGTGAGTTTTGGCCTTGAATTGTTGCTGGCCAGCCTCTACAACGATACCAATACATTAGTATACGCCAGACTCGTGGTACAAATAACAAAATACTAAATGCTTAGAAAGAAACGATAACAATACTTAGAAAAAATCAATAAATATGCTGTGAGCCAAATATAACCTACGCACATGAAATAATTAAAAATAAGAATTTTTCATCTGATCATCAAGAAACATATTGCACAGATAAAGATATATCTTAATCTGTGCATATTGCTTTCAACATTTATATTATATGCTTGTAATAAAATATCGTGGCCCCATGGAAATTTTTCTTTTCTTTTATTGTGGCAGTCAACGTGGTAGAATTATATTTATTTATTTATTTGAGAAAATTTCAGATACAGCACAGGTGGCCATTTTACACTGAAATTGTCAACAATGAGAAAGCAATAATTATAATAAGCATAAAGATAAAAAATAAAATAAAATAAATAAATAAAAATAAATAAGAAATAATTAAGAGTAACAAAACAACATAAAAGTGAATAGCAAATGAACAAAAAAATAAGTAAGAGATGGCACTATGTGATATTAATTACAAGTATTTCTTCTGATGGAAGACCGAAAGGCAAACTCGGAGGAAATATATCAATATTTGAGGGGAGATCATTGTATTGTGTGGCAAGTCTATAACAGAGAGATCTTTTTTGAATTTCCAGTCTAGGTTTTTTTGTATAAAATAACCTTGTATTGCGAGTTGTGCGCATAGGTACTCTAAAGTGGAATTCCTCAAGGAGTGTGTTGCAGCGGATTTTGCCATTCACAATTTTGTATAAGTAACTGAAATCATTCTGCAAACGTCGCTGATAAGTAGTTTGTAAGTTTAGAAAAGACAAAAGATGCGGAGATGAAAAATTGCGTAATGAGGGAACCCTGTGACGGACTATAGCTAGGAAGAAGTTAAAGACTGAATCGATTCTGGAGAGGTGAGTGGGACATGCCATGGACCAGACGGGAGAGCAGTATTCTATTATTGGGGAGATGAATGATTTGAAGTACAAAGTGAGGGCTGAGATGTCACTAATTTCAGTGAAACGGTAGAGTAAACCTAAGAGACGCATGGCCTTTTTTGTGGTGCATAAAATATGTTCCTCAAATGTGAGCTTTTGGTCGAAAACTATGCCTAGGTCCTTATGAGAGGATACTGCTTTGATGTTATTGCCAGAGATGGAGTAAGATGACTTTAACAGATTCTTCTTGAGAGAGATAGTGAGAGTAGTACACTTGCCAGGATGTAATGTAAGGTCCCATGTCAGGCACCAGGAAGTAAATGTTGCTATGTCATTCTGAAGAAGATGAGTATCGTCGGAAGTGGAGATTTCCCTGAAAATTTTACAGTCATCTGCGAAAAGAAGGTAATTGCTAGAGGGAGCTGTGAGATGGTCGGCAAGGTCATCGACGAATAATATGAACAAGAGAGGTCCTAGAACACTACCCTGTGGAACTCCAGAGAGGACAGGAAGAAAGTGAGAGACAGTTCCAGGAAGAACGACACGTTGTTGGCGATCGCTAAGGTAATCTGTGAGAAGGGTGAGAAATTTGCCATGAATGTTGAATCTATTGCATAATTTGTGAATCAGAATACGATGACTAACAGTATCAAACGCTTTGGCCAGATCAAAGTATATTACATCTAGTTGTGAATTATTTGAAATGCATTTCATAGCATGTGAGAGTAAAACAGACAGGTTTGTAAGACAGGAGCTACCAGGAAGAAAACCATGTTGCTTAGAGCTTAAGTGCGGAGAAACAAATTTGTAGTCTGTCTTTGATTACTTTTTCACAGATAATGGACAGAGGAGAGAGTAAGGAGATTGGTTTGTAAGATTAAACAAAATTTTTGTTACCACTTTTGTGAATCGGTGTGATGTTAGCTTGTTTCCAAGCGTGAGGAAAGATGCCTTCCGAAAAACATCTGTTCAAGAGAATGGAGAGGGAATAGCACAGGGATTCCACAGTTTTCCTGAGGAACATGGTGTTGATATCATCCGGTCCTAGGGCACGGTGAACTGAAAGAGACGATAATAGATCCTTCACCTCATCGGGTGTAGTGACAAGCGTTGTTAGGGAAGAGGAACAGACTGGTCTTACGTTTGGCAACGCTGCATGGGAAGACGGGGGCCAGAAGTTACCATGAAAATAAGCGTTGAAGAGTTCTGCCCTTCGGTCCCCCATCGCACTTTCACTATCATGCGTAATTTCAGCTGGAATCCTACTGTTATTTTTCCTTGAGTTTATTAGATTAAAAAAGTTTTTTGGGTTTTCCGGGATTGTTGCAGTGATATTGTCTATATGTTCCTTATATTTTTTTTCGAAGGAGATACTTTGAGTGTCGTCGCAGAGCAGCAAAGGTATTGTGCGTGTGTTCACTCGGGAAGCCCTTCCAAAGTTGCCATGCTCGTGTCTTGTTGGCCAGTACATCCCGCACTTCGGAGTCGAACCAACACGGAAATCTACGAGAAGATATTTTCCCTGTAGGCACGTGGTCCGTCACTGCTGCTTGAATGACACCTGTAAATAGGTCAGCTGCCTCGTCGACAGTCCCGTCTTCCAAGATGCTCCAGGGGAAGGAGTCGAGGGAAAGTCTTATCTCCTCCCATGGCGCTCGGTTCCACAGGTAGCGTTTGTTCTGGATGGAGGGGCGATGACCTCTTCTAGGGGGTGGGGGGATGAGAATAGAAACATCCAAACTGTCGTGGTCGGAGGTCAGGAGGTACTTACGTGGCGTGATACTAATATCGTTAAGTGTTGACAGAACATAATCCAGGTTGCTGTCCTTCCTGGTGTTGAACAAATTATGTTGTTTCAGGTTTAAACCACAAATGAAAATTTCAATAAACCATGCGTCGTTCGTACATTTTGCTGTTCCATTCACAGGGTCTTGCCAGTCAATTGAGAGGTTGAAGTCCCCGAAAAGCGCAACGTCTCCCAGGGCAACTGCCGCAAGCAAAGAATCTCGACATTCTTCGAGGAGGAACAAAGGACTGTTTTTATGTGGCCTATAGTAAGAGCCAAGGAGAAGCTTCTTGGCACCGGTCACTGAAACTTCCACCCACAGTATTTCACAGTTCCGTTTTAAGTCGTGGCGTACTTTGCTTGGCCATTTTGAGTTAACACAGATCATAACGCCCCCACCACGAGTCGCACGATCGTTCCGATATATGGTGAAATGGCTTGCGAATTGCAGCTCACTGTCACAAACGTTTTTTGTCAACCACGTTTCAGTAAAAATTAGGCAGTCATATGCCATGAGTTCACATGCAAAAATTGCACAGTCGCCAAGCTTATTCTTAATGCTCTGTGTATTTTGGTAATACACAGAGAAATTTGCCACCGTTTTCACAGGCCCCGGATTCACATGTATGTCCCCGCAGATCAAGGCCATGCACAGGAGGTGAAAGTACCGGACCGGGGTCCCCTTACCTGCCGAGCGATGTTCCCGGCTGCTGGGCGAAGCCATGGCGGAGACACGCACACGTGTCGCCGCGAGTGCCGGAAAAGAAAATATCCTCTGAGCACATCTCCACCGCAATAGTTCATCAGCATCCTTTGACACAGCGGAAGGAATGCTACACTGAAGCCACGAGTACACTATGATTAAACAATAGTTTATAATTATACAATATAATTTCATGGCTCAGGTTATTGTGTCCCAAGCGTCTCGATCGAGATACCCACATGTAACCCTCGCGGTCCCAAGCGTCTCGATCGTCTCGATCGAGACGCTGTATCATGGTCATAGTTTTTACGTTATAATTTTTATATTTTTGGCTAGAATTTCGATTCTTTTTTATACATTGTTCCTAACACATATATTTAACAGAAATGCTTCTTGCACTTTTTTTCTTCATGTAAATGGAGGGGAAAAGGCGGGAAAATGGACTTCTCTTTTGCATCTCTTTCCAAGGGAAAACTTTTGCCGACAAAGGAAGACTGGCTTTGTTGTTCTAAAGCAATGCTTTTCACTCCCGCCTGGTAACTGCATTCCAAGGAAGCTTGTTTATCAGTATCCGATGTCAAACTGAAAGTTTTCTGTGCGGGCGCAAGCAGGGGGTGGGAGTGGGGGAAGGGGGAAAACTGGTTTTTGAATCTGCGTTGTGAGAATGGAATTTCGAGGCGGGCTGAAGGAAACCTTTGTTTTTGAGCACAAGTGTTCCACAAGTTGCAACACAGGTTACTCTGCATTGTCTAAAAATAGAATTTCAAGCAACTGAAAAAATCGGCGCTCATTTTTCACTGCGTTCTAGCTTTTCGTTTGTGAAAGTTTTGCGTAGGTGTGTGTCGTTTCGTGCCCAAGTGCGAGGATACTTTTTGAGTGAAGTGATAGACTTCCAAGGACTTTTTTGTCATCTTCGCGTTTTTCTTGTGGTGTGAAAAGTGATAATTTCTATGTGCATGTTTTCAACTTTTCATATCCTCTTTTTCAAGGGGCGGGGGGAGAAACCCCATTTTTTTTAAAAAAAAAAGTATTTTTCAGGAGATTTCTCCCCTTTCCCCGCCATATGTATACCGAATGTGCGTAAATTATATATAGTCTGAATCTGTGATTTATTCTGCGTACAACGGTATATCGTTCATATCTCCAGGGCAAATAGTCTCTGAGCTAAAGTCATTTCAAAGTACCGCTGCATTTTGAAGATTGAATCAGTGGCGGGCCGACCATTACTTTTGGGGGTACAACTCAAGTTACATTGGTCATATGATAATAATGCAAATATTTTTGTGTTCCTTATATGTCAGCAATTATTTCCATGTGCATGTCGACACTGTCATGTACTTTTTTCTTGGGGGGAAATTTTGGAATTTTGAGAGTTAGCTCCCTCCTCCGTGCCACATATACGCCGAATTTGCATACATTTTATATAGTCTGAATCTCTTGTTCATTCCGCGTACAACGGTATATCACTCATCTCTCTAGGGCAATTAGCCTCCGATCTACACTCATTTAATTGAAATTCTGCATATTGCTCAAAATCGGCTAGGGACCAAGGAGGTTACATGTGAAAATGGCCTTGGGACTCAAAAGGTTGGCCGGCTTTAGACAAAGCATTTCCTTTAACATTTTTGCTAGTATAAATGCTATGTAAATGCTTCCAAAAATCTCATAGCAGATCGTACTTTACACGGAAGCATTTCATGTAACTTTTAGGTTAGCTCTTGCGATTACAATGTATAACATATACAGCATGAGAGGCACGTTGAGTTACACCATGTATTCTGAGTGCACGGTGTTTACAATTGAAACAACAATATTATTTTTCTCCCCAGGTATTGCAGCTGGAATGCTGAAATTGTACGACGAGAGAGTTTGAAGTTTGCACTACAGAGGGTATTTTTTTTCCTGTGCAGCTCTAGCGAGAGAAGCCTGAAACAAACATGCCGCGCATGTTACTGTCGTCCACGTGTGAAGAGCAGCGAAGTGTGGTTCGATTTTTGTGGGCCAAAGGGCATACACCGCGTGGAATTCACAATGACATGCGTGGCATGTATGGGGACGACTGTCTGGACCAAGCAGGCCTCTATGGAGTGGAAACATGCTGGTTCCCCAGTACGAAAAAAATTCAAAGTGACTCAATCTGCTAGGAAAGTGCTTGTGACAGTGTTCTGGGACATGTTTGTTGTGTTATTGGTGGACTTTGCTGAAAACGGGACCACTGTGAATGCTGCAGCCTACATTAAAACTTTGGTTACGTTGCGTCGTGCCCTTCGTGACAAACGCCGCAACATTCATGCTGATGGTGTCAAACGTCTTCATGACAATGCCCGTCCCCATGTTGCTGCTCCTGTTCGTGAGAAACTCACAGAATTTGGGTGGGAGATGCTCCAGCATCCACCATACAGTCCGGACCTGGCACCGTCGGACTTTCATCTGTTTGGTCCCATGAAGAAGTTCCTGGCCGGCCAACACTTTGCGACAGATGCGGAAGTGAAATCAGCAGTCCGCAGATGGCTATACTCCAACCAAACGGACTTCTACGAACAGGGCATATTGAAACTGGTACCACGATGGGAGAAATGTGTTGAGAAACTTGGTGACTATGTAGAAAAGTAGGTCAAAGATGTCAGTTCATTTGTGATTTGTTTGGTTCTTGTTACATATTAAACTTTTTGCGAAAAAAATTATTGTGCGTTACTTTCCGATCTGCCCACGTAAAATATTCTTCCATACGTGTACAGTAAACGTTGTAAAGTATCTGTTTAAGCAGCGCCATTGGTTTGTATCTAATAACGTTTTGGATTTTAAAAAATTGAAGTGATACATTGTTTACATGTTACGCGGCCGCCATTACAACTTTACTCGTGACCTAGAGGTCGCTTCTGATTGGTTATGCTACGAAAAATGCTACGGATAGGACGGGTTCTATCCTTGAGATATGGCATGAAATATGCCATGGCATATGAAAAGCCATAAGATTTTTCACTTTACACGGTACCATTTTGGTCATGGCATAAATGTTAAGAAAAATGCTAAGGAAAATGCTTTCGTCTAAAGCGGAAGTAAGTCTACATCAGAGCAGGCAGACGCTCGTCGAATCCCAAAGGTAATTTCGCTGCGGTGCGCGTTTCTTAAATTTTGAATCTTCTTAATCATAATAAAACCACGGAATAGAAACACACTTTCTCCTGAAGCCCAGAAGAAGATTAATCTTGTTCCCAGCTACCTTTAAGCAAGAGAAGCTTCATTTCTTTGTTTATAATTAGGGGAAATCCCAGATATTTTTACAACACGTCCATGCAGCTGTGTAAGGGTGTTCTTCCACCTGGCGAGATGAAAAGGAACATCAGTCCTGATGGAGGCAAATTAAATTAAACTGTTCACCTGATGTTCCAAGAAGAAAGTGAGACGGGAGGGAACGGAAGATTCAGGTTCTTTTCTGCACACAAAGAAGTGTGGAAGAAAATACAGTTTTCGGGAAGTGCCGGTATTCATATTAAAGAAGAAAGCGGTGATCCAAAATGTTAAAAATTGCCTTAAATTCTTAATCTTAATTTTGATAAAGGTTAATATATTTTTACTTCAATCGATCCTTCTAGTGTACAAAAACGAATTGGCATGTACAGTCACCGGAATAAAAATTGTGCACCTAGATTCTGAAATACTCGTTTCCCTGCAAGGCTTTATGCGTGTTATCCAACTCCAAGTTGATTTTAATAACAAATTCTCAGTGGTAACTTCTACCACCGCCGTAGAGTTAGGCAACACACATAAAGCCTTGCAGAGAAGCGAGTATTTCAGAATCTAAGTGTCCAATTTTTATTCCGGTGACTGTAAATAAACAACGACGTGTACGTACTCCTCCTGGAGAAAGTTATCCATAAAGTTTCCTTGTACCTACACTAGAACTAAATATTTGATTTAATTTTTGTTATTTACCGTCGATTTCTGCCACTTTTGGCTAATCGAGACAATTAGGATCAGTG
This sequence comes from Lepisma saccharinum, assembly GCF_977018435.1. Lineage (NCBI taxonomy): Eukaryota > Metazoa > Arthropoda > Insecta > Zygentoma > Lepismatidae > Lepisma > Lepisma saccharinum. The sequence goes on from NC_139229.1 coordinate 134,099,694, forward strand.
GTGAAATGATGAAATTGATGAAGGAACACACACAAAGAACACCAATGACCAGGCCTGGATTCGAATCAGGAACCCCTGAGCTGCACGTAGAACTCTGCTACTTGAAGTAAAAAGTAAGTGAAATAAGGACAATCCTAATTTTATTCTTAAGAATACATAGACAATTGAATAAACTTGCATTATCTCTGATTACATTATGCAGTACAATGTGATGATGAACTTTAATGGTCAACTGAATAATATTGCACATAATATATAATGTGTTTACACTATATAATGCAAAATAAACAAAAGTAACACGGCAATTATATTGCAGTTTGTAGTGTTGGACTATTTGGACAATTCTTATACCACTCATTAGTCTCTGCCTCTTTTAAGGACAAATAATCTGCCTTGATCCCGAGAGGAAGAAGTTTTCCTAGGCATTACAACGGCCTACCTCATAATTCTCGAATCAGCCTGCACAAATGTCAACATATTCAAGGAATCTAAGTTTAGCCCCATCCAGCACATAGACCGGATCTTGCTCCTTCAGATTATCGCATGTTCAAGTCAACGCCATCATTATTTCATGAGCGGTGCTTGATTAATATGAGAGCTGCGGTGGTCTAAATGGTAGTGTGTCTGACTGACTACCCCGAGGGAGACCAGTGTCCAATTCTCGGGTGAGTGATTTCATGTGGGGAATTTTTCAGGCATGAAGTGGCTCTGAGGTTCACCCAGCCTCTAAAAAATAAGTACCCGGGGCCAATCTTATGAATATAGCCGGTTTGAGCGTGGTGCTGAACACATCGCCTCCACAAATTGCAGAGATTGTGAACGTGGGGGGTTTACCTCTACATCCCCTACACTCGTTCACACATATTGCAAACATGCAAGGGGTAGCTTTACCGTTACCCTTTTCACTTGCTTTGTTAATACAGGGTAGCGTATATTGTATCTACCAACTTCAATTGACAACTGGAAGACGGTGAGTGCTATGCAATATGATTATGAAATAAATATGCATTTAATACAGTATATAATATGGACAATACAGACATCAGTGTTCCTTGAAAATAACGTTGTCTAAATGTTCTCCTTATGCTTGGATACACTGTTCAATGCGATGCGGGAAGGCTTTCATGACGTGCGTCTCGACATGTTCCGTGGAACAGCGCGAATATCACGACGACTGACGGTTCACAACATTTTCCAACCTTAGAATGCTGTGTGTCTCTGGAACAGGTGCACTGCGATCTTCATTGTTCCGCCGCATACCCGGTGCCATTTTGGATGAAGGCTTCCACAGCCGCAATCCGCGTCTTCACCGGTCAACGCTCCATGGTATACTAATTGCGTAACACCCAACTCTTGTACTCAATTCCCGAGGTTCAGTGTTCACCTGGTTCTAAACAGAAGAAGCTCATGATGACTCTGGAGCCAAAACAGGGATATGTCACATATTACAAAAACCTCCAGTTCCTGATGAAACATGGTGTTCAAGTGACCAAAGTTGGCAAAGTTTTGAGGTTCAGGCACTCAAGATGGTTGAAACCATACATTGATACAAATACAGAGCTTCGAACATCTGCAAAGAGCCAATTTGATAAGGGCTTGTTTAAATTGATGGTGAATTCAGTGTATGGCAAAACAATTGAAAATGTCAGGAAACATACCGATGTTAAAATAATTACTGACCCCAGCCGGAGCAAAAAATTGGTTGCAAAGCCCAACTTCAATTACAGAAGAATTTATGATGAGCACATGGCACTTTTCAACATGATGAAAACAAAGATTAAGTTTGATAAACCTATTTATGAAGGGGCTGTAATATTGGAATCGTCCAAATTACATATGTTAACATTGTATTATGATGTGCTGAAACCTTTTTATGGTGATCGTGTAAAATTATTGTACATGGACACGGATAGTTTTATTCTTGATATTCAAACAGAAGATGTTTATCAAGATATGTCACAGCCTGAATTGTTTCAATACTTTGATACCAGTGAACATACATTAGTTCAACCCCACAACAAAAAGGTGCCTGGCAAGTTAAAAGATGAGACACTTGGTGATGTTATTGTGGAATTTGCTGGGTTAAGTGCCAAGGTGTACAGTTTTAAAACATGTAGTGCTGTTGTCAAAAAGGCCAAGGGCATTGGCAAAGTAACTGTGGAAAAAGATCTTGAATTTGAAGATTATAAAAATTGCATCAAATCACAGAGTTCAATCAGAACATCAGAAAATAGAATTCAGAGTGAGAATCACTTGCTGACTTCAAATATTGTAACAAAAGTGGCTCTGGACCCACATGATGACAAGAGATGCATTTTATCATGCGGCATGCATACTTTACCTTGGGGGCATTGTGATTTGAAAAGTGGCAAACAATGCCCAATTACAGAGCATGATTTGAAATAAATAAACATGCCCATGAACTTATTTGGGTTCAAAAAACAGGCTATTATGGACCTGCCAACACCACAACCCTCTTCTGATATGCTGTCTAAACTGAGTGGCTTGTTAATTATTCATCTGAACAGCATACTTACAGATGTTGATGAAGAAACAGGTAAAATATTGTACATATTTAACAATAATTTAAATCATTACCAATTACCTGTAGGTGGGCAATTGCAATTTATTACAACCCCTGAGGGTGATGTCAAGATTTCAGTAGGGAGAAATATTTATAGAATTAAGCACTCAAACATGGTTTCTGGCACTGTATATACTGTTTCTGCTGGTGACTGCTTATATATTGAGGTCCCTGGATCATATGACAAGCTTATACCCTTTTTTATAGAATTAAGAATCAGATACTCTATAATAAATAACCACTAAAACAAAATGCCTAATGATATATTTGGCCATACAAGACATGAAGATCACAGTGATGAGATTCTTATGCTTGATGTCAGAGTCAAGAAATTAAGAAGTGATTTACAAGCTTTACAAACTACACTGAATGCCAGTCTTCAATTAGAAATTACAAATTTACAATCACAATGCATGGACCCTCTTCTTAAAATTGATTCTGAACTCAAAGTGCTGCTTCAGAAATATACTGATTTGGCAACATTGGATAATTTTCAAAGTTTGGAAGAAGCTGTAGCAGCTCTTCAAGCCAAATTTAAGACCCAGGCTACCAACTCGGAGCAATTGAAACAGCAATTGGAAGAGCAGATAAATAATGTCCAGGCACAGCTCCAAACAATTGTCAAAAGCATAAAATCACAAGAAGATTTTGATCTAGTGATTTCCACTCTAAAAGAACAGATTCAGTCACTCCAGATACCTAATCTGGATCCTCTGCACAATGCCATAGCCGAGGTTAAAGAAAAAATTGAGACACTTGAAAATTTTATGAACAATTTGCCATCTTCTGATGCTTTGAATGCAATAACTCGGAGTGTAGCAAATATTAAGCTGCAACTTGAAACATATGAAGATTTTGGAAAAATTCAAAGTACCATAACCCATCTTGAAGGTACAATAGCAGCAGTGCAAAGTGATTTGGCAAATGTACAAGAAACTCGCCTGCCTGGTATTGTAGACACACTTGTCAGTGTCCAGCAACAGATCACAAAGCTTGAAAACCTCAACACTGAATCTGAGCTATCTCATTTTCATCACTTGATCGATGATATCCAAACAAAGCTTGAAATTTTACAACAATCCACACCCACTCAGGCAGATATAGCCCTGCTCCAAAATGCTATGCAAAATGTGGCTGATGCTTCTGAATTAAACAATGTAAAATTGGCACTTGAATCTTTGCAAAATACAGTATCAAATCTTCCCACATCACAGGAACTTAAGAATATTAAGAGGGCAGTGAATAGGATATTGAAATCAGAAGATATCAAGAATATCCAGACAGAGATCAAACATCTCACTCAGACAGTGGCCACTCTACCAACCAATCAACATATTAATGAACTGCATGCCCTGTTTGAGGATATCAGAAGACAGGTCCATGATCTTACTGCTCAAAATTCAAAATTGTCAATTGTTGAAAATTTGCAGCAAATTGTAGCTAATATCAAGCAACAGCTAGGAACCATGGAATCCAATCAAGCAAATGCTCTGTCTGTTTTTGCCACCCAGCTTCAAGAGATTGTGCAACAATACAAGAAACTTGTTGTGGACATAAAGATCAAGCCAGGCCATGATGATGTTGTTAGGACCATCAATGAGCACCTTGAATCTGTAACAAGCAGATTGCTTACAGCAGAAAAGGAAATAACAGGCATAATCGAGAATCCAAAACATACAGTAATTCTTGAATTGTACAGCATCCCCAACAAAGAATATGATTCTCCATTTACACCAGGTGGCAAAATATATATGCTGTCCCCTGCACAATTTTATTACCAGTTTTTTGTTGGGGGCACACTGAGACCAATCAAGATCAAATATTGGCATCAACCACAGGCACACCACTACCCCACCTTATCAATAACAAATGCTGATAACAAAGTGAAAATCAACAGTGTAGAGTTAGAGGATTTTACAGACCCCAATACATTAGAAACAGCCTATGCTGAAGATGATGGCTCTCTGGAATTTAAAATACAAATAGGGGACAAATTATATTTAGAAAATCCTGCAGTATCAGCTGCTGAACACCCTATAGTTGCAATATTCTTGTTTACATATTATGTCTAGAAAAATTATTGTTGATGAATTACACAGACAGGCCAGACATAATTTTAAGAGACTCCCAGTAGTCACAAAGGGCATAGATGATTTATGGCAGAGCGACTTGATTGAGTTGTCAAGTGGGCAGTTGAAAAACTTAGACAAAATCAACAAGGGCTACAAGTATCTACTTACTGTAATAGACACATTTTCAAAATTTGCCTGGGCTGTGCCACTCAAATCCAAGACTGGAACATGTGTTACAGAAGCCTTCAGGACAATCATCAATCATTCAGGAAGATCACCGCGCTATTTGCAAACAGATAATGGCAAAGAATTTTATAATTCAGTGTTTCAACAATTTATTAAAAGCCAGGCAATAAAACATTATTCGAGTTACAGTGACCTCAAAGCCTCAATTGTAGAGAGATTCAACAGAACCTTAAAAAATCTTATGTATAAACAATTTACACTGCAGGGTAATTATAAATGGCTTACAATCCTTCCAGAACTTCTACATAAATATAACAACTCGGTCCATTCCACAATCAACATGAAACCCTCTGAAGTAACTTCATCTGATGAGCAAAAATTGATCAGGACTGTTTATTATCCTAGATACCAGCCAACAACAAGAAGGGCCAAATACAGGGTGGGTGATCAAGTAAGAATCAGCAAATATAAGCACTTATTCAAAAGAGGCTTTACAAGAAACTGGAGCACCGAATTATTTACAGTAGTTCAAGTTAAACCTGGGACCCTTAACACATATATAATAAAAGATCACCGAGGAGAAATTCTCAAAGGCAGGTTCTATGAACAAGAGCTCAGCAAAACTAAACAGCCTGACACATATCTCATAGAAAAAATTATCCGCAGAAAAGGCAACAAGTTACTTGTCAAATGGCTGGGTCATCCGGAAAACAGCTGGATCGATGCAAACAAAATAATAATATGAGCACCTGGGATGTTATAAAAAGGCTGCCAGAACCTGAACAACAGAATAAGAGAAATGGCAACTTGCTGCCTGATAATATTAGGTGTCTTATTGTTGGGCCATCTGCTTGTGGTAAAACTACATTAATGGTTGATAATTTTTTATTGGCACCCAACTGGTTAGACTGGAAAAACAGGCACTTGTATGTTTTCTCTAAGAGCTTGGAACAATTAAAATATCAGCAGCTGATGAAGCTATATGATGGATTGGATATTGCCACTTTTGAATCAGATGTTAAGCCACTCCATGAATGTCTCGATAATTCTGTTGTTGTGTTTGATGACGTTATACTGGATAATCAAAACAAGGTTAGAAATTTCTTTACACAGGGGCGGCACAAAAACATTGATTGCTTCTACCTGGCACAGACTTTTTCTAAAATTCCGAAGCAGCTGATCCGAGACAACAGCAATTTTATATGTGTGTTTCATCAAGACCATACCAACCTCAAACACATACATGATGAATATGTAGGTGGGGACTTGAGCTACAATGATTTTTCTAAGTTTTGCAGCAGGTGCTGGAGCCAGGACAGTTATGGGTTTGTCACAATTGATATGACAAGAACACCCAATAGTGGCAAATACAGAAATAAAATCAACGATTTTCTAGACGTAGAGACGTATATAAATAACCATGAAACGACCAGTCATTGATGATCTTAAGTTAAGAGATTATCTTGTAAAAAGATTTAAGGGATGGAAATCAGAGAACCGAGGAATTTATGAAAAACACAAACAAACAGAACAGCCTGTAATTGATGCTATTAATAATTTAGGTAAGAATATCAAAACTGTTACAGAGCAAAATCAAGATTTGATCACAGAGCTTGTGCCTGTAGCTGCAAGGAACATATTAGATTATCCATTCACCCCACTTTCCAGCATTCATACACCTAGTCCTGTTGCTCCTCGAAGAATTGAAGCTACTCAGGATCCTATTGAATTGGGTCTTCTTGCTCAAAAATATTTAACCACACCTAAAGACAACAAAGATGAGGTGTTTGGCTTATATGCTGACACAGAGCTTGATGGCAGTATCATACATAGAATTGGCAATTTCAGAGTAACTTTTATGGGGGATGATCTGATTGTTTATTCAGAATCTCGTCTCGGAGAAAAAGGTGGTTTTGTTAAGTACCCCGGAACACCTGGATTGTGGGAACTGATGACTAGGAAAAGGCCTGGCAGCTATACAGATCAAGATTATGATTATTACAAAGAAATATTAATAAAATCAGATGCTCTATACCAGAACAATGATCCCACACAAAAAAGAGTCAAGTCGAGCAGTGGAGCAAAATACAATAATTTAATCAAGCCCATATGGTCACAGATCAAGACAGGTAGTGGAATCAAACAATACAACACCCTGCCTAAAGAATTTGTATGGGTTGATGATGTCAGGAAACTTGTGGATAGGTTATTGGTGATAGCTGGGGAGGAAAATGCTGGGAACCACAATTTTTACAATGAAAAGGTTGGAATTATGGACATGATAAGCACAAAATTGTCTAATTTTATAGTGAATGACCCTAAAGGGATTGGATATCTCATAAAAATTATTAATACTCTACCACCTAAATTTTGGAATATTTCTGAGGGTCGGGGGCTTGTTAATGACATTATAAACAAGCTGCCATTTGAACTACACATTCCAGGCTATCAGTATTGTGGTCCCGGTACAAAATTGGATCATAGATTAAACAGAGGGGGTCCTGGTGTTAATCCCCTAGATGCTGCTTGTAGAGACCATGACATAGCATACAACACACATTCTGATCTTGACAAGAGACATGTTGCAGACAAGAAATTAGAAGAGGCTGCATTTGGTAGATTTGTAAGCAAAGATGCTTCTTTGAGTGAAAAAATAGCAGCATTGGGGACCACCATAGCTATGAGCACCAAACAAAAACTGGGGTGGGGGCTGTGAATATGTATATAATAAACCTACAATGAAGGCCAAGGGTGTTATGTATCAAATACCTTATGCAGGTCTTAAATCTCTTAAAACTATTGACAGTCTTTTGACCAAAAAGCAGCGCAAGAAAAAAAGCTCTTGTATTGCAAAGGGACATGGTATGAAATTGTTGCTTAGTACCCCCCAATTAAAAAAATTACAGCAATCAAGAAAAAAATTGCATACAGGGGGATTCATATTTACTATCCCTGCCATCTTAGCTGCTCTCGGGGCTGTTGGGAGCTTGGCCGGGGGATCAGCTGCCATAGCAAAAACAGTGATAGATGCCAAAAAAAATAAGGCAGAATTAGATGAGCAGAAGCGCCATAACCTGGCAATGGAGAAACAAGGCAAAGGTGTTAAGAGAGCCATGAATAAGTTTAAAAAAAACAAGAGCCGCTTACAAACCAAGATATTGAAGCTTTAATCAAGCCACTGGGCATCAAAAATTTTAGAGGTGTGTACATGTCTGATTCTTTACCAGAACAACCACTCAACAAAGAGTGTGGCATTGTTAATTTGGATGAGTACAAAAATCAGGGCACTCACTGGATCTGTTATAAATATTTAAACAATGAGGCATTTGTGTTTGATTCATTTGGAGGTGTTCCACCTGAAAATTTAATAAAATATCTAAAATCAGCTAATCTTTATTACAATAATGCCCGTCTTCAAAACTTTAAAGATGTTAATTGCGGACATTTGTGTTTATCTGTTCTCAGATATATGTCTCAAATAAATAAACCATCAATTGAAAATTTTCAAGAAGCCTTGTGGTATCTGAAACATCATGGGGGTATTCCATCTCACCAGCCAAAATTCAATATTGAAACTCAAATTGCATGATGACATAGTGTATCCCAAAACAATAGCTCTCAGGGCATTTTACGGCATGTACTTGATACCTAATATTACACACCACAACAACAAAATTGCAGTAGGGGATCAAAAAATTGTCATCACTCCAGGGCAATATAATCTGTCAACTCTAAATGCTCACTTACCCAGAGGTGTAGTGTTAAGTCAAAATTCTGTCACTCACAGAGTAGAGATTGTATCTGCTACAGAAACAGTGCATCTGGGTACTATAGGAGAGCTGTTAGGCTTTGAGAACAACACAAAACTTGAAGCAGCCATCAAACACACTGCTATGAATATACCCAAATTCTTAGCCATAGAGACTCTGAATATTCACTGTAATGTGGCCGAGGGTATGATCACCAAATCAAATGGCATAGGCACTCACAAACAAACCGGCATCATTGCAACATTCAAACCTAATTCCGAATTCATGGAGCCAATCATCTACAATCCATCCCCAACATTATATTTTCCTGTGTGCCATAACAGAATAGATTACATTGAATTGATGGTCACTAATGAAAAAGAAGAATTAGTTGATTTTGCTGGAGCCACAACAACTGCTATCATAGAGATTAATATTTAAATAAAAATACATACAATGGAAAATATTGAGAGTTATGAGCTACAATCATTCCCCCCAAACAGGAGGACATTTGCAAATTTAAATCAACCCAACACGGAAATCGAGGTTGATCTTGATGTAGGGGATGGCTTTATACACCCCCACAGAGCAGATCTATACATCAAATTTGATGTTGTAAAGCTCGATGGAACAGATTATCCGGCAAATTCAAATATAAGATTGGTTGATAATTTTGTACCGCATCTGTTCTCTGAAATTGAGATCAGAAAGCATGGGGTTGTTATAAACAGAATAGATTATCCCGGCATTACCTCCACGGCTTTGGCCACTCTAAAATTATCCAAAACAGAGGCTCCATACTACAAAATAGGGGGATTTGAGGCTGGTGATAAAATATTATCTAAAAATCACACTGTACTATTTCCCATGCGCCTGTTGCCAGGATTCTTCTCGGATTACAAAGAAATTATGTGGAAAGGCGGGTTAAGAATTACATTTAGAAGAGCTGCAAATGATAATAATGCATTGATGAGGTACAGTACATTAAATTCTACAGGGGAAGCTCTGCCTAATACCCTACCAGATGCAGGCAAATGCATTATTCAGACTATGGAGCTCAGAATTCCAGTTGTTGAATATGAGGCCAGTTACGCTCTTAAATACAAAGCTGATATAATAAAAAATCCACAGATTCCTCTGCAATTTTACACATATCAATGCGTACAGAAGCCTGCATCTGGCACTTATTATGAATTTGATGCTACAAATTCATTCTCTAGTATTCAATACGACATGCCTGATTTTGTAGTGGTACTGTTTCAGACTGGGAGACACAATAATCAGGAAAAAAATTCAAGTAGATTTGATAACTGCAACATCAAGAACATATATTTTAAAAATGGCAGAAATGAGGTTTTTCCTAGAGAAAATTACAATTTAGACATGTCCAAGGATGATTTTCTCAAATTATATGAAGCTTTTTCGGCTTTCAAAAGGGTTACTACTGGCAGTACTGATATGTACTATTCACCAGATGAATTCAAGACACAGAGACCCATGTTTGTCATCAACACTTCAAAAAGAAAACAAGTTGTGGTTAATGACAGGACAAACATTAAAATTATCTGTGAATTTCACGAGGCTTTACCAGATGACACCATATGTAGCGTTATTCTCATAGGGGAAAAATCATATGTTTATGATGTAAGAAATGAGAGAGTCACAGAGCAGTTCTAGAGACCTGATTTAAACACAGAGGCCCTTTGGATATAAAACAATACTTTACCGTCAGAAAATATATTACCTACCCATTTTATACCACCTCTGTTCGTAGCAGATACCTACCCAAAATACAATACATTTGCCAAAAGTTGAAATACAGAAATATTGCAATGATTATTCTATAAGTTACAGACTTATGTACAACAAGACCAAGCCTAAATGCAATTCAGTTTGCAATGACAATAACCAGGAATTTCCTCAATATGATGGATGGTCCCTGAAAAAGGCATAGTATAGATAAGAATTTCTCTTTGAGTTCCATGACAAATGACATGTAATTTCCCTCGGAAAAGACACAATAGAGGTAATATCAACAGATATAATCACTCAGGCATACAGAAAGAAGGCAATTACTCTTTAATAATAAATAACTCTCTGAAAAGACGCAGTGTAGATTATATCTGTTGGCATACAACTCACGGGCATGCAATAATTTATTGTTGGCCGAAACATGGGACTGATCAAAAGATTGGAAAGAACATGCAATGTTTACTTGACCTCCATTCTATTGTATTGATTATGCAGTTTTGCCCCGTATTGTTGAGCTCCCAGATAACAAAACTCTGGTGATTCTTAATAGAGAATAATTTTGCTCTGTTGTACAACATTTTTTTTACTAGGTTTAAGATCTGGGAGCTATCAACTAGCAGTAATTATTCTCAAAATCTTACATATGGAATGCCACATCTATCAGGACTCGAACCCAAAGCCCCTTGTTTACAAAACTACAATATTAACATTTTGCCATCAGATTTTATGAGGACTCAAACCCGAACCTTTTGATTACAAGGCAATGCACCACACTCCACTCGGTCTCAGAACCCAATAGATATCAATTCAAGATTCCTGGGATTTTGACAGAAAAACATACTATAAGCTTAATTTCTGGTGTAGCCAAAAATATATCAATTTTTGGCAAATTTATGAACAAAAATCTGGCTGATGCAACTTTTATAAGTATGTGCAAATCAATCTAAGAGAGCTCTTCGTTTCTGAAAAATTCCCGAGGGCATTTTTCCAAAATTCTTGAATTAGACAAGATTCCACACTTGCTCAAAAAACTCATATGGGCATGTTGAGCAAGTTTTAAGTGTAGCAAAGCTGCTGGAGAAGTACTCTTCCTTTCCGGCACTGTCCGTAGTATCAATACAACTACTATGTAGGTATGCCACACATGCGCACATACATTCTGGCAGGGTTGCCAACTCAAATTGGTAGATATAATATGCGCCACCCTGTATTAATCACTTGCAATGTAAATATATTTGTTTTATTACAGAACTCGAAGAGTGATATCGCTAAAGAATTTACCAACTAGGAAAATATCTTGAAGATGGAATGTGCTTCAATTTGTACGACACATTTGGTATATCTTCATCAGCGGAAAGCAGTGCGAGCAGCTCGTCGTGGAGCACAACTCTTCCACAAAAGAGTAGGGAGAGAGGGAGACAGAGAGGGAAAGAGAGAGAGAGAGAGAGAGAGAATAAGTGGAGGACATGTAAGTCCATGAATAATGAATCAGGCAAATAGCCGTCCTTTGTTGACTGCGAACACCCAATCCCCTGGAGGGCCATTAATCATCGACCGAATTGATGACCTGCATCCCGATAGGTCACTGTAGCTGAAAGGTTAGTGAGGCAGACATTTTATTCAGGATTCCATAAAAAGAGAAAAGGAAACCCAAGGGTCTAGTCCAGACTAGGAAGAACCATACTAAATATTCTAATTTTCGGAATTGAGAGTATACCAACTACAGGGTGAGTCCAAAGTTCCTTAACACCGCTTGTAAAAGAGTTATGCTGAGTACAATTGGTCATGATAGAAACAGGTTAGGCCCAGGGGGAACCATAATTGTGCGTGTGTAGCCGAGGTTCAACTCCAAAATTTTAAAGGGAAAGTGGGTGATATGAATCATGAAATCAATCTAGAATATCACGAGGAATGCAGTAGTGAAGTTTTTCGACGTATCTTTAAGCAGTAAATATGTTATGAACGCTTCTACCCATTTTCTCCTTTTCAAGGTGCTTTTACACGCACAACTATGGTTCCCGCCGGCCTAACCTCTTTCTATCATGACCAATAGTACCCAGAATAGCTCCTTACTATTCATAGGTGGTAAGAGACTTTTGACTTAACTTGTTTATTGCCAGCCAAAAAGTCCAACTTGAAAGAAAGAAACATCACATTAGCCAGGACGTTTCTAAATTATTACTTCCACAATAAAAACAGCCTTCATAGTGATTGCATTGAGTTATTGTAGTCCCTCGGTCTCGTACAGACGGATTTTAAAGAGAAACTGTCCGACAGAGGATTGATTGATTTGGTGGTTTACGTCCACTTTATGCACAGTAAGGCTAATCAGGACTGGACCTAAAGTTTAAAGTGGGATCCGAACCACCGTGTGCCTCCAACGGGTATCGAGCCCGGGACCCCTTGATTACAAGGCTACGACGCTACCACTACTCCGCCGGGGAGGCTTGTCCGACAAAGGAATATGAACCTATGGTGAGTAGACGGATGTAAACACGAAAGGGGGGAGTGGGTAGAAACATGCGCGAAACTAGTCTGTATATTTGAGATCAGTATTTCGGTTGTATTGTATGCTTTCGGTTCTTTCTTATCACCCGCTTTTATCTATTTATGACGGTTGTTATAACACGAAACAAATCCTTTCGAAGTGAAACAAATACGGTTCCTTCCCAGTCTGCGTTCCACATGAATCCGTCAACCCTATTTTGTCAATAGACTCGTCCAGTTAGCGCATGCGCACTTGCGTCGATGGTCGCGAGTAACGCAGACGGATTTTATGTCCCATTGTCGGTCTTGCCTCGACTTGTAAACACCCATCTAGTTCTGGATCTCTGTCTCATCTCGACTTATAAACATGCGTCTCGTCTTCATCTCGGTCTCGTGTCGACTCTCAAGATATACAGGTTGGAGATAAAGTCTTTGGAATATTACAAAGAAACTATTATAGTTATAGATGCGTGGTTTGTATCAAAAGAAAGGGAAACTCATAAAGTGTTTTCTCTTTGTTGTAGGAAGAGACTTTTGCAAGTTCACTAGGCGAACGAGATACTTGCTGAACAGCTTCAACACTCTCTTTACTGACGGATGATCGTCCTGCTGGCAGAGGGTAAAACACACTTCCATTCTCCTTAAACTTGTCATACAACACAACAATGCTTTTGAAATCAGGTGGTGATCGTCCATATTCCTCATAAGATTTTGCTGTATAGAAATCGGTGACTTAATCTCACGATACCATAAAAGGCATTGAGCTTTCTCCTGCACTGACGCCATTTTCATATCCAGCGATCTCAGCGCCTCCTGTACCAACAAAGCCTCTACTTAGAATAAAGGGGAAAAAAACCTTATGCGTTTCTCGTTCTTTTGCCACAAGCCATGCAGCTGTAACTGTAATAGTTTCTTTGTAATACACCTTTGTAATGTTAGAAAAACATTCTGGTCACCCTGTATATCCTCGTATAGTACAAACAACATAAACCGCGTGTCACCGCACAAACATTCACAATGTACAGAGGTTTAGCAATTGTTTTCCTGTTTGATCCGTCGATACGAGTTTTATATTTCGTTCCAAGAGTCCAACGCCGCACATAATGGTAGAAAGCGAGTTGGCGGAGCAAAGACAGTGCACGCTTATCCAAACGGGTGATAGCTGTGGCGGAATTGTCCCCTCCATGCAATCATTTTCCCACTCACGTGTTCATTGGTCGAGCCATCACAAGTCATTACTTGCGCATAGGACTTATTCCAGTTCGGTTCCTTCACAAACTCCTCGGACAGAGTATAGTTGAAATGAATTTTATCATGAATATACACAACCACGCAGCGCAGACGTACAGTCACAGGCAATAAAAATGAAACACTTAAATCCTGAAATACTCACTTTCCCGCAAGACGTTACGTGTATGGCCTAACTCTACGGCCATTGAAATTTTGCTATTAAAATCCACTTATCACCGTAGAGTTATGCAACACACATAACGCCTTACAGGGAAGCGAGTTCCATTTTTATTGTCGGTGATTGTACAATCGCTAATAATGTACTTACTTCGCAAGTTCTACAAACAAGACACGATATATCTAGAAATAATAAGGTAGATATGAGATTGGCATATATGAAGATCTCTCGTAGTGAAGTATATTGTGTTGTTGTACATTTTTCAAATACCATATTAAAATCTCGAACGAGACGGTCAGTCTTGGTCTTCTGCCCACTTTACAGACATATCACATCTCGACAAGCCTCGAAGAATGCGGTCTTCTCTAGGTGTGTCCCTAAATTCTATTATTCATGTGACAAACATTTCAAAAACGAGAAACTAGATTTGAAAGTACTTCTACTTGACAGTATAGCAGATGAATAGCAATTTTCAATTAGTTTCGCTTCTAGGAAATGCTGTTGTTTATCTGTGGCCTAATAGGAGAAGAGTTGGAATAAGAAATTTTGTTCTGAATATGAATCTCTTAGGAACTGCAAAACACTATAGAAAGAACATGTTTGATCTTGATTTTAATTAGTTTTGACATAAAGAAATCCTCTTTATTGTAAATTATCTGCAAGAGAAAATTAGCAACTTTAATGAATATCGCGGCTGTTATGCTTTTGCTACCATGCCTGAATGGAACTGCAATATTCACAACAGAGCTTTCCACTGTAAACAACATCTAGCGGCGTGTAAAAAGAAAGAACCCGGCTCAGTACTAAGCAAAAACGTCGTATCTATTCCGTAAAAGCACACTGAAATGATTACAACAGAATGTAGGCTCGTAATAACATGGTAGAAGATGTTTACCCATTTTCCTCGTAAGATTCTTCCTCGACTATCATACACGAAGTCTATCATTGTTCTACAGAAGTAATTACAACATTTACAAATAAGCAGAAATACACTTAGTGCCCAGATTCTGATTATAATTTTGTTCTCAGCCCTTTTGCTTCAGAACGATTTTCCTCGAGGTCAGGAATCATGGAATAAAATAACGGAAGAGGTAAACAGTTGCAAATGGTGTCGATCAACAAAAAAAAATCCTCCTTGAAATCTCATTGTATTTGGTGCAATATAGATAGTAATGCTTGTCAATACTGTGCATGTAGCGATTCATATCATTACTTAGAATATTTAAGTCTAGAACATTTGAAAACGTAACAGTAACTACATTCTGTCTAGTGAATCTGTCGAGCGAAGCCGTACATAACGGTGGAGAAGGGGGAAAAGCATTCTGCGCTTACGTCACAAGATGGAATACGGCTCTTGATCAAGAAAGCTTTTGAGTTTGGTGCGATAAGACATACCCAACTGTCAATCATATGCTCTTCGCACTGTGCTACTCCTCTCCCACCACACAGTGTTGTCAGTCGCTAACTCAAAAACAATACCAGTAGGTCCATCTATCCGGATTTAAGTTGAAAATTATTTATCTATCATTTAGCTTATCCACTCATCTTCAGGCCTGAAAAATGCGTTTTTAGTTCAAGCTTAATTTAGGATTGTGCGCAACAAATATATTATGCGTAACACATATGATTTAATACAATATCCGGATCTGGAAGTACGAATTAATCCAACATAATTCTAACCAATGTGTTCAGATTTTTTTGAAAAATAACTATAGATATCTTTCAATAAACGCTACAATTCCACCAATAAATACACTACATCGCAGGTACAAGTGTTCATGTTTTAATCACTACACTGTTTTGCTGTTAAAACAAATTCTTGTTCTTTTTTAAATTTCTGGTATTGTTTTGCTAGTTCTCCCAATGCTTATTCTTTTCAACTGTTAATGAAACCTCAAAATGGTATCGAGGGACTGTTGGTAAAGACGTGACCGGAAACGAACATCTCTTACTGCAGAGAGTGTTTCAAACAGGAATTATGGGACCTCATTTACTCCACCGTCTTTTCTAAATAAGAGATGTGTTAGGAAACACAAATAGAATTGAATTTCCTCCCGCAACAAAGAGGGAGCAAGGGAATGTTGCTTTCAGAATAGTAAGCGACAAGAAGCTTTCAACAGGCCATCTTAGTGAGGAAATGCCTCTGGAAAGTTTGTTTCACGACACGTAAAGGTTTAATCGATGGACTCTCGCAATGGAAGGAAGACTCAGTTTGAGAATTTCGGTTTCCTCTCTTTCGCTCTCTGTCTCTCACACAGCGATGATTCTTTCTGAAAACACCCAAAGGCCGGCCTCTTTTCCACGTAGTACACCCTGGACTACATTTTGCAAATTAACTAGGCTCTTGATATCTGGAACTCACAACCAGTATAATATTGTGTGGTTTCTGTCTTCAGCCCTGTCCAGTTTGATTGTGATAGCCCTTTCATCATCTTCATCTTTCACCTTTCATCCTAATCTTCGCGATTAACCAAAAGCGATAGAAAAGCGAAATAAATATATGTTGTGAACAGTGGCGGCGGATTGGGTTCCAAACCCGTAAGGGGGGGAGGAGGCAAGGACATTTTATTTCCCTTGGTATGCAAAGTTGAGCATAGTGCGGGGGCAAAAGTGGCAAAACGTGGGGGGGCAGCTACCCCCACCACGCCCCAATAATCGCCGCCACTGATTGTGAATGGGAAGAATTAGAACTAGGGTGGACAAATGCAGACCGCAGCTACGAAGATCAAAAGGAGGAAAATTGGATACAAGTAAATATCGTGACGCCCTGTGCAAGTATTGTTGCTCTATTGAATTAATATTATGGTCAGTTTGCAAAGAAATAGATATAAAAGTTTTTCGTGCTGGTTTCGCTTGTTACAATGACTTTTGGGAGATATAGCACTGCCAGCGCGTTCGAAGATACAAACTTATTTTCGAAATCCTACATTCATATAATCTATACCTAGTTCATACCTATTTATTTGCTGAATCGATAACCCGGCTTTATTTGCTAATTCCAATTGAGTGTACGCTCTTACTAACGGTTGCGAACAGAGGTCAACTGTGATCTACTCTATATGGTGTAATCTGCAGGGGCGTGATCTCAGGTTCTTCTGCACACTTATACCCCATAACGACTGTGCTAAACAGCTCTAAGTTTATTTACACCATCGTCTGTGTTTCCAAATTAAGATCGATAAAGGAAAGCGCAACATATCTCAACAGGTGGCTGGATTAGACTCGCTTCTCAAAAATCCGAGGTTTGGCACGCGGACCAAATTGCCCGCTTGCACCGCCATGATGCGATCCATGCTACTACACACTGAAGAGCCGTAAGTGGCCATGAACGCTCAGTTCGTATAATACTACTACACGAAGTGTTGGACCAGGACATGGAAAAAATATTGGCGTCTGTACCAACCGAGAGTAGCAACTTACATTGTGTCCCGGGAATATGTGGAGCAAGCAAACGAAAACAAGTCCTCTGAGCACGTAGTTTCGACCGATGAAGGTGTGAGAGGGTGAATGCATGAAGGGAAAAGCGTGGCTGCAGCTACCAACCGTTTGCAGAAGCACGCACTGCTTTGCTTCACCTTCTCGCTTTATCCCCTTCTCTACCGTCATGCTCGGCCTTGCTGCACAAGCC
Organism: Lepisma saccharinum; assembly: GCF_977018435.1. Classification (NCBI taxonomy): domain Eukaryota; kingdom Metazoa; phylum Arthropoda; class Insecta; order Zygentoma; family Lepismatidae; genus Lepisma; species Lepisma saccharinum. Next base: position 134,117,560 of record NC_139229.1, read on the forward strand.
GTTCTCCTCCATCCACGAGCAGCTAATACTCTGGCTGTGAGAGGTAATACTCGTATTCGATGAGAAGTGATCTGTTGATATCTCAGAAACTCGCAAATATTAATATATAAAATTTAATACTATTTACTATTCTGGGGGGGTTAAGGCGGCCAGGGGCGTAGTGCTGATCACACCAACCCCACCTTCGGCCGTGATCAAGAAAGTGTGGAGCCCTAACCCCACACCCCCTATACGCCTTCATGGCGTGGTGCATAGCACAGGGGAGCACTTTACTTCTTTTTAACTATTTAAGTCACATAAATTACTAGTTTAACAACACAAACATTATTTTGGTTATGAGTCCGTCTCTCTGTCTACGAAAAAAATATCTTTAGGTTGCTACGAGAGCTATAATGAACTTTGTGTAGTGAAATCGGTTTCAAATAGCAATTTATTATTATGTATATTAACCTATTTCACAGATCGTTAAGAATTTATAAAATATAAACTTGTAATATGTCACTGTGTTGATTATTATCCATGCATGGGCATAACGCTATAAAAGTGGCTTTAACGTACTAGCCGTCGTGTTAGAACCAAAGGGTAACTCCAATTTTTCAAATTTACATGATCTGAAAAAGAGTCCGTATATTGGAGATACTGCTGATTACAAGTGGAGATATGTTCATCTGACTCCAAATATAGCTCTTGAGAGCAATATTTTTTTGGTTTACGTTCCTCTGGTTCTTATATGACGATACTATATTTCCAAAAAATGAAAAGAAAAGAACACGTGTGGATGTAATGGCCTGACGAATACATTAAATTCATATTGTACACTGACGGATGATAATCTGGTGTGTTTGCTGTGGCTGCGTACATCACTTACGACATCAAGGAAGATGAAAACATCGGCACGTCCTTTGATCATTACTCATCTGCGCCGGCTGTAACAGGATCTTGTTCTGCGTCGATCTGCGCAGTTAGACATCAAAATTTCAGAGAAGAAAGAGGTGGTGGAGATGGATGGTGAGTGAGAACTCATCTTTAACCTCATTCGCAGAAGAATCTCGCAACTTATGCTAATGAGGTAATCAATATACGTACTACGTGAAGCCTTGAAAACAATTAGAACACTTGCCGCAACAAAAATTTCAGGTAGATTACCTCCAATCCTAACACTTTGTATAAAACTTCATATTTTTGAATAAATGCTCTACCATTTCTTTATTCATTTAGAGCTTCAACTACGAATTTCAAATCTCTATCTCTTGTCGATGTCATAATAATGTCTCGTATCTCAATAGAATTACAACAAAATTGTCCAACTATTGAGATTAGTCAATTTATGGTGAATTTATCCATGAGAAAAATATGGAAGTCTGTGGGCCAGTGTTGCACTATGCAGATAGGAAAAAATGCCACACAACAGCTGAATACACCACAGAATCAATTTCACATATGCGATTTTTCTTGGGCTACATTCTCTCTTCTCCTTACGTCATAAATCTATTTACAGTTTCTGACTTCGGGTAAATTGAAAATATTGATGGAAACTCATTCACATAACAGGAAATAATAACTATGGCCAGTGTTCAAAATTTAGTTTCAATGTTTCATTGTTTTACAATGTAAACACAGAAAGTGCAATAATTATTGTAGATGACGAACTTGCGTCTATATTTCTCGTTAACATTTTGAAACCACACAAAATATTTGATCATAACGGTAATCCATAGCTGTGACAGTTTATTTAGCTTAGTGGTTCCATTTTGCCTCGTAAGATTGTGTAAGATCCGCCCTGGATCGTTACTTGGTTGATGGGTCTATTGAACCTCGGCTTCACGCTCAGTAACTCTTCGGGGATTGAGTCTCCTCGGCTCAAGGTTCGGGTTAATCCGACTGCTTCAGTTCTTGATGAAAGTTCCGTCGTAATTCGGGGTCAAAGGTTCTCAATCTACTTATAGATCTTGACCAAGATTCTACAAGCAGTCGACAATCCTTCTTCCCACTAGGTTCTGTCGATATCCAGTTAAGTATCCAACTTCCTTTTCTCTCTCCAGCCTATGACTAGAGGACCGAAGATTCTTCCGTGACCACCGAATAAGAAAAGGTGTACTCTGACCAGGGTTACAAACGTTGACTACGAACAGTCTATCGGCCGATCCCGAATTCCGGCATATCTCAAGACAATCACAACTGTCTCAATTATATCTCCTGACCAGGAGCATAGAACAGAGAGAATATAAGCCTTCTGACCAGAAGAGCTAAATAACTGTCCTAAGATAATCCCAGAATGAACTAATTTCTAATATTGAAGTGGATGTAAAAGCAGAAGTTTGAGCGTTGAAAGAATAGACGGTTATACGAGTTCCGCATTTGTCAGATGTTCGAAAACAAAAGGCCACGGGCCACCGAGCTTCGCTGCTTATATAGCATTTCTTGGTGCCGTGATGGATTTACAAACTTTTATCTTAACACAAATTTTACATCACAATAAAATACAAATTAATTAAGTATCAATGAGAAACAATCAGTTACATGTAAAACTTATTAATTTTACCCTTTTGTGATTATTAAATATGCAATAGAATTTTAAATGTTATACTCAGTATTTAATTTCAGCAGGGAGTATGGCTTCTTTCAACTCCCCTCTCTCCCTGCAACGGCCACGCGAAAAAGAAGGAAGGAAAAAAATATACAACGTGAAAATGTTAACCAAATATTTATATACAGGTTTTGTTTTGCGCGAGCATAACTTCCTTTTGCGTTAACGTAACTAAATTTTGAGAATACTGTCTTGCAGCTAAAGAATCAGGGATTATTATGATATAAGTCTAATTATTGTCCGCCAAGGGACACGACAGATACAGAGTGGGAAAGACAGCCTAATCTTTCGTCTTTTCTCTGTGACAACGTTTTCATAAGGTAGAGTCTGCCTGGCTCTTACACAATAGCGTTAGGTTTCTTGCATTGTTGTCACCCCTTGGTTGTCACCGATAATATACTTCCAACTCAGCTTGCTGGCAGAAACAAACAAACTCTTGGAACTTATAATTAACACCAGGATGTATAGTTTATATACGAAGTGTGTTTCACATTACTTGATAATTAACCATTAACATATAGAATTATAGTAAAAAAAAGAAAATATTAAGTTTATATACATATTTCTAACGTGGATACTGCTACACGTTACAATCGTAAGGTCAAATTCTGCTGTGGTAAGATTTCTTATATCGCGATAGATAAAATAACTGTTTGCCTGCAGTTTTTTAGGAGCTTATAAGACGGTGCTGCTTCCCATTAAGTAACTAATCTGATATAGTCTGAGTTCGTGGATTATTTTGACATATTTAAACATATCCAAAATTACTGAAATCATATTCTAAGCAAAGTAATACATAAAGTGTTCAAATATTTGCATCAAAAATAGTTAGCATGTTATTGTTCGTTTACAGAATAAAAACAGGATACTTAATATTACTAATTTTGTAGTTAAATTAACAGTTTGATATTGAACACAACCAGTTTTATAATTAAATATAGTAACGAACGTCGCAACAGGGATACATCAAAATTGAAATGAACAATAATTTCGGAACATTCATTAGCCTCGCATAATTCTCAGTGCTATCCTTTAACATGTGCTTATTACTCTTAGATAATAAAACGATATTATATATGTCACGTGAGAGACAAAGGTGCGGTTCCCAGGGTGGGTGATTTAAGGTGTGAATTATTCTAGGGATATCTCTGAAAGGAGTGGCTTTGTTTTCCATCAGTCTCTGGATGCGTATCTGGAGAACAATCCTTTTGATAAAGGCAGTCTGAGCATGGTGTTGGTCACATCACCTTCACATATTACCCAGATCTTCACGGTATCTTGCAATGTGAAGGGGAGGATGTGTAACTTAGGCATGTATGCGTGTATATAAACTTGCCAGTCTTGCCCACTCATAAGTCACACGAGGCTGGCGCCTATGGCTTGTAAGGTTCATAATTATATTTGTCAACTCATTAACCTTATGAGGAGAGTCGAGTGAGACATTTACCTCCCTGCGTCAGTAGAGCAAACTGTTCCTCGACGCTTGAAAATTACTTTGCAGTGTTCTTTTCTTGAACAAAATCACAGTGGAAAACTGGAAGCCAAGAAAGAAAGGAGAAGAAAATCTAATTAAATACTTGCAGAGAACTGAAATCTCTCACTCTGCCACTCCTCCGGAGATTAAGAAATTCCTGGAGAAATTCCGACCTGCTGGCACCTGTGTGTGACGCGTTGAGTCCTCATTTACATCAGAAGGACGTTTTATTAAAGGCTCCCCCTCGTAGTGGTTGTGATATTGCTCCATAAAGCGAAATCTTAATTGGTATTAGCTGAATAAGTTTTCTCCCTTTTAAGAAATACCTTCAGAAGATAAAAAACCCAGCAATAACGTTCTTTGATGGTACGTATCAATCAGTCCTTGAGGTTTCTCGTGCTCTGAAAATACGTAATTATGAGCTGTTGTCGATTTATGATCCTCTCGGTAAACAATAAACTCCATAGTGGAGAAACCAAGGTCTGCCAAATAGATTTTCACTGGGTGATACGTGCTGAGCTCATAGAGTCCCATCGCAGTTATTTGCTGGATATCTACATCTGACCCCGCTACGTTTTTTCAAGTAACGCCCCAATTCTCCTCACGATGCTAGGTTAATACGAAAATTAACACAGCGATTCTAACCCGGGACCGCTCGGCTACATAGGACCGCATACATACAATAAGAGAGTTGTCAAAAACGTTGCTACCTCCTCACACACTGGGGCTGCAACGTTTGCGAGTCTGGCCATCACCTTCTCAAACTGGAGAAAGCCGAATGGCTTGTTCTAGTCACGTGAGCGACGTCATCATCTGTAGGCGAGACAGCCACCATGTTTGATTTATTTGGTGGAAGTAATGTTGGATCTTTATTAGCGAATGTTGAATTGCAATGCAATTTTAAGAACTGCAACGAAGTATAAGTGTAGTGGGAGCGTATAATATGGTCTATAAGTGTTGTGTTCCCAATTGTAGAGGAAATTACGATGAGAACAGTAAGACAAATGTATTTAGATTTCCTCAAGACGTTACTGAAAAAGAGAGATGGATTAGAGCAATTCCGCGTAATTTTGTCCCTAAAATCAACTCCAGGGTAAGTAACACAGACTTTATACTTATAAATAAACGAGAGAAATAGTTTAGTTCAGAATATAAATATTTAATGTGCACGAAATAGGCATTTAACATACTTTTAGATTTGGTCAAGTTTTACTTGTTTCTTGAAAATCATTTTTGATCACCAGTATCGAATTGGTAAATGTAATCAAGTTAATTTCTTTAGAAATGATAAATAATTTAACTTGGATTACCATATTTGGTTAACGTTACATAGTTGTTTATCGTTCCAAATGAATTGTTCAACGTTATAAAATATTGTCATATCTGCCAAAGCAGTCTACTGTTTCGATAACATGTTCTTCATCGAAACTTCTATATAACTTATACAAATGTTCAGTTTCAAAGCATGCTTGAGGGAAGAAAACTATAGAAGTGAGCAAGATTGAAAAATATGAACATTTATATTCTTATTTTTAGCTCAGTTTAGTGCCTCTTTAGGTTAATGGGAGATAATGGAAGGCAAGTTGGAATTTAGGTTATGCATTGAGATGCAAAGTACATTGTGTAACAACATGCACTTTGATGGAATGTTTCCTTGTATAGGTATACAAGAATATATTGTTTATGTTTCAAATAAACGTTTTCACACAAAAATCTTACATTTTTACCGAGCTATGTGAATAAGCGAACATAGTCATTTTGTTTAAATTGGTTTTTGTTGAGTATATTTAATCAAATTCTTTACTTACATGTGTATCAATTATTTTGGCTCTACAAACTTTCATGTGACAGTTTTTTTTTTTTTTGTTATTCCTAAACAAAATGATTTAGACATTTTTACTGATGTTTAGTTATTGGAAACAAATAAATCACCAAACTGGTTAACGCCAAACTCTCAACCTAACCTTTTTCGTTAGTCTAAGCAAATACTTTTTCTCTGTACCAATCGTAACCTCAATCCTTATACCGTTTTGTAAAAAGTATTGGTTCAAAATTTAAAAAATATATAGTATAGCTACTAGTATTGAGACTTGCTGATGTCATGTTTGATTTTTGTTATTTAGCGTCGCTTTTCTACCATTTCTGGTTAATGGCGACGATGAGAACGAATGACGATATGATAAAATTGATGTAGCACTCACAAAGAACATCCGTGCCCCGGCCGGATTCAAACCCCGGACCGCCTGGCGTTGTAGCGCGCTGTGCTAACCTTTCAGCCACCGAGGTCGGCTCTGATGTCAGGTGACCTCCAGGAGAGAATATTATTTTCCTTTCAACAAAAGTATTACATGTCTGCTTGAGGACAGGATAAGCAACTAAATACTGTAGATGTGTATTGTTAATAAATTGTAGAGCTTTCCCAGTTTGTTCATTCTATGCTGGTGAAAATGAATGTCATACTCGCCTATGGTCTTTTTACTGCCAATTCCTGGCATTTTTAATTCTCCACACTTTAAACTTTTTTGCTGTTTGCCTTATTTAATTGTTGAAAAAATAATTGAGTGTTGGTACTACAAAGTGCTATCTGTCGTCGTCTTTCATGAACGGAAATACAAAAGAACAATAATAATGAAAGTGCCAGCGATGCTTCTGTGAGTTTATTATTTGGTTAGGCAACTTGAAGAATTTCCTCTGAACGTAACACGCGAGGTTAAACTTATTCTATTTGTTCTTACTTTTTTTTTTTGCAAAAACTGTAACGAGTTTTATGTAAAACTTAAAAGTATTACGGATAATATTTCACAAATACACGCATTTCTTTAAAAGAAAATTCCACCAGAAAGTTCGTAAAGATTTTCAACATGAATTTGTGTGTTATTAGGGATATTTTTGTGGTGCCCATAGTGGCTTATTGAACAAAAAATGTTGGTGTAAATATTCAATATTTTCTTCTATCTCTCCCAACTATATTTTCTGAGGGTAAATGTTAAAAACTAACTTCCTCTGAGCTTCCAGTCCTTCCTAAAAGAAACAAACGAACTTAAATTCTCTACGATAAAATATTGTCTTCCTTGCACAGCGTTAAGATGATCGCCTCCAGATGATGACCTCAGGACTGAGCGCTGCGGCCTGAGTCTCTAAGATGGTCTTGGTCTGGCACACTAAGAATCTCCCTTATCGCACAACGCGTGGACAACATTGTGTTCTGACGTCATCGCGGAATACTTTCATTGTTCGGCTAAATGCCTAAGGTGTTAGGTTAGGCTTATTAGGTTTAGTTCTCTTATCAAAAATAATACATTTACAGACCTAAGTTAACGAACTTAGGAATTCCTCGTCTGGCGTCAGAATGCAAGGTTGTCCTCGCGATAAGGGAGACGCGGCGCACGAATACCTCTCTTTTAACTTAACTTACGAGCGGTCGAGTAACAGGGCGGAGTAACTCACTCTGCGCACGAAATAATTTTACATTGCTCACTACTCCTCACGCACTAGACGCTCTTATTAAGATTTACCCATCTGATAGCTCGGTACTCGTCGACAATATGACATTCTTTCCCACTAAAGTTCGGGTGTACACAGAATGAATGTAGGCATCAGATTAAGATTAATACATTTATTTTACTAAGGCTTATTTTATCATCCGTGAAATCGAATTCACTTTTCTCACTTTACTTCACTGTCCCTGAAGAGCCGGGTTCGATACACTGCTTATGGAATTCAAAAAGAGGTACCAATGGAGTATCAATGGACCTTATTTTCTTTAGCGCATCGTTTCTCAGAATACTGTTAATTTCATTCGAAAGGTCTTCGGTAAAAAGTATTGGCTTATGGGGACAGCACAGGGTCTCATGGAACTTTCGATCTATAATCCTGCAGACTTGTGAGAAATCGTGCGTTGGGCGTGTCGTGGCTCCCCGATGGCGTAGTGGTAACGTCATTGCCTTGTAATCAACGGGTCCCGGGTTCGATACCTGGTGGAGGCACATGGCACAGTGGTTTGGATCCCACTTTAAAATGTAGACCTAGTCCCGATTAGCCTTTATGTGCATTAAGTGGACTTAAAACAAGAAAATCAATCAAATCAATCAAGACTTGGGCGTGTCCGAATCCGCAAGCTCACAATTGCGTTCTTTCCCGTCGCTGTCCGTGTCGCTAAAGACGTCCGAAAAGAGCGGTTTCCACTTTTCCCGCTAGGTGTCAGCCACCGCGTTCAGGGGTGGAGGTGCACAAATGACAGAGTACCGAAGCAGAAGGCAGATACTTTACAAACCAAATATTACTTTACAAATATTTACCACTTAAATTGCAAATGGGCCAATCCATGAGTTCCGGGTGTGACAATCACACGCTTCAAATCTAAATATTTTGTAAACAAAGACATTGAGCTCATCCATAGCATCATTATTGTATTCAGAATAACATAATTACTGTCCTGAAGAGTGAAGTCTGTGAACAACGTTGTTTTTGGGCAAGTCAAGAATAACTGGAGTTCCGGGTGTGACTCACACGGCGGTAAAAGCTTCACCTACCACCACAAAACTTGAAAACTCTGTGTATTTTACAACTTTTATATCCATCATATTTTTTTTTGGGGGGGGGGGGCGGGAATGTAGATTGCAACCTTTCATCTCATGTCATTTATTCCAGTGAAAACATTTCTATTTTTACTGATATTATTTTTTTTTTAAATTTCCAGGTGTGACCACTCAAAGTTCCGGGTGTGACATATGTGAATACCTCATTAGTAGTGGGAAAGTATATAGGGACAGTGCTGGAAAGGAAGAGGAAAGGAAGAGCTCCCCTCAAGCAGATTTGCTATACTTAAAACTTGCTCAACATGTTCATATGAGCTTTTTGCTCTAGTGTGGAACCCTGCCTAATCCAAGATTTTTGTAAAAAAGCCCTCATGGATTCCATGAGAAAGGAAGAGCTCTCTCAGATTGATTTGTCTATACTTACAAAAGGCACTTCTGTGAGATTGTTGTCCATAAACCTGTCAAAAATATGCCCCTCTTGGCCATACTTAAAACTAGGCCACCCACACCCATACACACCCACCTATACACACCTACACTCACCCACACCCACCCACACATATTTACTTCCGGTCCACTTCCGGTCCACTTCCGGTCTACTTCCGGTCTACTTCCGGTCCACTTCCGGTCTACTTCCGGTCCACTTCCGGTTTAAGTTCAACTGGATACCAGGTTCAATTTGTTTATCTATTATTAAAACAATGCAATATGCAGAGATCCTCTAGAATTGCTCCGTGACTCTCTCATTTCTTACGTCATAAACATATGATTTTTCCCCTATGAGAATAACACTACATATAGTGTCATCAGGTAATGCCTCATGGAATTCACAGATAATTTTAATGTTTGTCCTGTCATTAACCACAACCTGTTTTCTTTTTGAAGTGTTGATTACAAACATGGGTCTCTGTGTTTTGAATTCATCTGGTGAGTAATACATGTCAGTACTGCCAGTAGTGACCCTCTTGAAGGAAGAAAATGCCTCATATAATTTAAGAAAATCATCCTTGGACATGTCTAAATTATAATTTTCTCTAGGAAATACCTCATTTCTGCCATTTTTAAGATATATATTCTTGATGTTGCAGCTATCAAATTTACTTGAATTTTTTTTCCTGATTGTTGTGTCTTCCAGTCTGAAACAGTACCACCACAAAATCTGGCATGTCATATTGTATACTGGAGAATGAATTTGTGGCATCAAACTCATAATATGTGCCAGATGCAGGCTTCTGTACGCATTGATATGTGTAAAATTGCAGAGGAATCTGTGGATTTTTTATTATATCTGCTTTGTATTTAAGAGCATAACTGGCCTCATATTCAACAACTGGGATTCTTAGCTCCATAGTCTGAATAATGCACTTGCCTTCATCTGGTAAGGTATTAGGCAGAGCTTCCCCTGTAGAGTTTAATGTGCTGTACCTCATCAAAGCATTATTATCATTGGCAGCTCTTCTAAATGTGATTCTTAAACCACCCTTCCACATAATATCTTTGTAATCTGAGAAGAATCCTGGCAACAGGCGCATAGGAAACAGCACTGTGTGATTTTTAGATAATATCTTATCACCAGCCTCAAATCCACCGATTTTGTAGTATGAAGCTTCGGTTTTGGATAATTTTAGAGTGGCCAAAGCTGTGGAGGTAATGCCGGGATAATCCACTCTGTTTATAACAACGCCATGCTTTCTGATCTCAATTTCAGAGAACAGATGCGGCAAAAAATTATCCACCAATCTTATGTTTGAATTTGCCGGATAATCTGTTCCATCGAGCTTTACAACATCAAATTTGATGTATAGATCTGCTCTGTGGGGGTGTATAAATCCATCCCCTACATCAAGATCAACCTCAATCTCTGTGTTGGGTTGATTTAAATTTGCAAATGTCCTCCTGTTTGGGGGGAATGATTGTAGCTCATAACTCTCAATATTTTCCATTGTATGTATTTTTATTTAAATGTTAATCTCTATGATAGCAGTTGTTGTGGCTCCAGCAAAATCAACTAATTCTTCTTTTTCATTAGTGACCATCAATTCAATGTAATCTATTCTATTATGACACACAGGAAAATATAATGTTAGGGATGGATTGTAGATGATGGGCTCCATGAATTCGGAATTAGGTTTGAATGTTGCAATGATGCCGGTTTGTTTGTGAGTGCCTATGCCATTTGATTTGGTGATCATACCCTCGGCCACATTACAGTGAATATTCAGAGTCTCTATGGCTAAGAATTTAGGTATATTCATAGCAGTGTGTTTGATGGCCGGTTCAAGTTTTGTGTTGTTCTCAAAGCCTAACAGCTCTCCTATAGTACCCAGATCCACTGTTTCTGTAGCAGATACAATCTCTACTCTGTGAGTGACAGAATTTTGACTTAACACTACACCTCTGGGTAATTGAGCATTTAGAGTGGACAGATTATATTGCCCTGGAGTGATGACAATTTTTTGATCCCCTACTGCAATTTTGTTGTTGTGGTGTGTAATATTAGGTATCAAGTACATGCCGTAAAATGCTCTGAGAGCTATTGTTTTGGGATACACTATGTCATCATGCAATTTGAGTTTCAATATTGAATTTTGGCTGGTGAGATGGAATACCCCCATGATGTTTTAAATACCACAAGGCCTTTTGAAAATTTTCAATTGATGGTTTATTTATTTGAGACATATATCTGAGAACAGATAAACACAAATGTCAGCAATTAACATCTTTGAAATTTTGAACACGGGCATTATTGTAATAAAGATTAGCTGATTTTAGATATTTTACTAAATTTTCAGGTGGAACACCTCCAAATGAATCAAACACAAATGCCTCATTGTTTAAATATTTAAGATAACAGATCCAGTGAGTGCCCTGATTTTTGTACTCATCCAAATTAACAATGCCACACTCTTTGTTGAGTGGTTGTTCCGGTAAAGAATCAGACATGTACACACCTCCAAAATTTTTGATGCCCAGTGGCTTGATTAAAGCTTCAATATCTTGGTTTGTAAGCGGCTCTTGTTTTTTTTAAACTTACTCATGGCTCTCTTAACACCTTTGCCTTGTTTCTCCATGGCCAGGTTATGGCGCCTCTGCTCATCTAATTCTGCCCTATTTTTCTTGGCATCTATTACTGTTTTTGCTATGGCAGCTGATCCCCCAGCCAAGCTCCCAACAGCCCCGAGAGCAGCTAAGATGGCAGGGATAGTAAATATAAATCCCCCTGTATGCAATTTTTTTCTTGATTGCTGTAATTTTTTTAATTGGGGGGTACTAAGCAACAATTTCATACCATGTCCCTTTGCAATACAAGAATTTTTTTTCTTGCGCTGCTTTTTGGTTAAAAGACTGTCAATAGTTTTAAGAGATTTGAGACCTGCATAAGGTATTTGATACATAACACCCTTGGCCTTCATTGTAGGTTTATTATTCACAGCCCCCACCCCAGTTTTTGTTTGGTGTTCATAGCTATGGTGGTCCCCAATGCTGCTATTTTTTCACTCAAAGAAGCATCTTTGCTTACAAATCTACCAAATGCAGCCTCTTCTAATTTCTTGTCTGCAACATGTCTCTTGTCAAGATCAGAATGTGTGTTGTATGCTATGTCATGGTCTCTACAAGCAGCATCTAGGGGATTTACACCAGGATCACCTCTGTTTAATCTATGGTCCAGTTTTGTGCCTGGACCACAATACTGATAGCCTGGAATGTGTAGTTCAAATGGCAGCTTGTTTATAATGTCATTAACCAGTCCCCGGCCCTCAGAAATATTCCAAAATTTAGGTGGTAGAGTATTAATAATTTTTATAAGATATCCAATCCCTTTAGTGTCATTCACTATAAAATTAGACAATTTTGTGCTTATCATGTCCATAATTCCAACCTTTTCATTGTAAAAATTGTTGTTGCCAGCATTTTCCTCCCCAGCTATCACCAATAACCTATCTACAAGTTTCCTGACATCATCAACCCATACAAATTCTTTAGGCAGGGTGTTGTATTGTTTGATTCCACTACCAGTCTTAATTTGTGACCATATGGGCTTGATTAAATTATTGTATTTTGCCCCACTGCTCGACTTGACTCTTTTTTGTGTGGGATCATTGTTCTGGTATAGAGCATCTGATTTTATTAATATTTCTTTGTAATCCTCATAATCTTGATCTGTAAAGCTGCCAGGCCTTTTCCTAGTCATCAATTCCCACAATCCAGGTGTGCCGGTGTACTTAACAAAAGCACCTTTTTCTCCGAGACGAGATTCTGAATAAACAATCAGATCATCCCCCATAAATGTTACTCTGAAATTGCCAATTCTATGAATGATGCTCCCATCAAGCTCTGTGTCAGCATATAAGCCAAACACCTCATCTTTGTTGTCTTTAGGTGTGCTTAAATATTTTTGAGCAAGAAGACCCAATTCAATTGGATCCTGTGTAGCTTCAATTCTTCGAGGAGCAATAGGACTAGGTGTATGAATACTGGAAAGTGGGGTGAATGGATAATCTAATATGTTCCTTGCAGCTACAGGTACAAGCTTCGTGATCAAATTTTGATTTTGCTCTGTAACAGTTTTGATATTCTTACCTAAATTATTAATAGCATCAATTACAGGCTGTTCTGTTTGCTTGTGTTTTTCATAAATTCCTCGGTTCTGTGATTTCCATCCCTTAAATCTTTTTACAAGATAATCTCTTAACTTAAGATCATCAATAATTGGCCTTTTCATGGTTATTTATATACGTCTCAACGTCTAGAAAATCGTTGATTTTATTTCTATATTTGCCACTATTGGGTGTTCTTGTCATATCAATTGTGACAAACCCATAACTGTCCTGGTTCCAGCACCTACTGCAAAACTTGGAAAAATCATTGTAGCTCAAGTCCCCACCTACATATTCATCATGTATGTGTTTGAGGTTGGTATGATCTTGATGAAACACACATATAAAATTGCTGTTGTCTCGGATCAGCTGCTTCGGAATTTTAGAAGAAGTCTGTGCCAGGTAGAAGCAATCAATGTTTTTTTGTCGGCCCTGTGTAAAGAAATTCCTAACCTTGTTTTGATTATCCAGTATAACGTCATCAAACACAACAACAGAATTATCGAGACATTCATCAAGTGGCTTAACATCTGGTTCAAAAGTGGCAATATCCAATCCATCATATAGCTTCATCAGCTGCTGATATTTTAATTGTTCCAAGCTTTTAGAAAAGACATACAAGTGCCTGTTTTTCCAGTCTAACCAGTTGGGTGCCAATAAAAAATTATCAACCATTAGTGTAGTTTTACCACAAGCTGATGGCCCAACAATAAGACACCTAATATTATCAGGCAGCAACTTGCCATTTCTCTTAATCTGCTGTTCAGGTTCTGGCAGCCTTTTTATAACATCCCAGGTGCTCATATTATCACTTTGTCTGCATCGATCTAGCTGTTTTCCGGATGACCCAGCCATTTGACAAATAACTTGTTGCCTTTTCTGCGGATGATTTTTTCTATGAGATAAGTGTCAGGCTGTTTAGTTTTGCTGAGTTCTTGTTCATAAAACCTGCCTTTGAGAATTTCTCCTCGATGATCTTTTATTATATATGTGTTAAGGGTCCCGGGTTTAACTTGAACCACTGTAAATAATTCTGTGCTCCAGTTTCTTGTAAAGCCTCTTTTGAATATGTTCTTATATTTGCTGATTCTTACTTGATCACCCACCCTGTATTTGGCCCTTCTTGTTGTTGCCTGGTATTTAGGATAATAAACAGTCCTGATCAATTTTTGCTCATCAGATGAAGTTACTTCAGAGGGTTTCATGTTGATTGTGGAATGGACCGAGTTGTTATATTTATGTAGAAGTTCTGGAAGAATATTAATCCATTTATAATTACCTTGAAGTGTAAATTGTTTATACATAAGATTTTTTAGGGTTTTGTTGAATCTCTCTACAATTGAGGCTTTGAGATCACCGTAACTCGAATAATGTTGTATTGACTGGCTTTTAATAAATTGTTGAAACACTGAATTATAAAATTCTTTGCCATTATCTGTTTGCAAATAGCGCGGTGATCTTCCACTCTGATTGATGATTGTCCTGATGGCTTCTGTAACACATGATCCAGTCTTGGATTTGAGTGGCACAGCCCAGGCAAATTTTGAAAATGTATCTATGACAGTAAGTAGATACTTGTAGCCCTTGTTGATTTTGTCTAAGTTTTTCAACTGTCCACTTACCAACTCAATCAAGTCGCTCTGCCATAAATCATCTATGCCCTTTGTGACTACTGGGAGTCTCTTAAAATTATGTCTGGCTTGTCTGTGTAATTCATCAACAACTAGACATGATATGAAAACAAGAATATTGCAACTATGGGGTGTTCAGCAGCTGATACTACAGGATTTTCTAAATATAATTTGTCCCCTATTTGTATTTTAAATTCCAGAGATCCATCATCTTCAACATAGGCTGTTTCTAATGTATTGGGGTCTGTAAAATCCTCTAACTCTACACTGGTGATTTTTGGTTTGTTGTCAGCATTTGTTATTGATAAGGTGGGGTAGTGGTGTGCCTGTGGCTGATGCCAATATTTGATCTTGATTGGTCTCAGTGTGCCCCCAACAAAAAACTGGTAATAAAATTGTACAGGGGACAGCATATATATTTTGCCACCTGGTGTAAATGGTGAATCATATTCTTTGTTGGGGATGCTGTACAATTCAAGAATTACTGTATGTTTTGGATTCTCGATTATGCCAGTTATTTCCTTTTCTGCTGTGAGCAATCTGCTTGTTACAGATTCAAGGTGCTCATTGATGGTCCTAACAACATCACCATGGCCTGGCTTGATTTTTATGTCCACAACGAGTTTCTTGTATTGTTGCACAATCTCTTGTAGCTGGGTGGCAAAAACAGAGAGAGCATTTGCTTGATTGGATTCCATGGTCCCTAGCTGTTGCTTGATATTAGCTACAATTTGTTGCAAATTTTCAACAACTGCCAATTTTGAATTTTGAGCAGTAAGATCATGGACCTGTCTTCTGATATCCTCAAACAGGGCATGCAGTTCATTAATATGTTGATTGGTTGGTAGAGTGGCCACTGTCTGAGTGAGTTGTTTGATCTCTGCTTGGATATTCTTGATATCTTCTGATTTCAATATCCTATTCACTGCCCTCTTAATATTTTTAAGTTCCTGCGATGTAGGAAGATTTGATACTGTATTTTGCAAAGATTCAAGTGCCAATTTCACATTGTTTAATTCAGAAGCATCAGCCACATTTTGCATAGCATTTTGGAGCAGGGCTATATCTGCCTGAGTGGGTGTGGATTGTTGTAAAATTTCAAGTTTTGTTTGGATATCATCAATCAAGTGATGAAAATGAGATAGTTCAGATTCAGTGTTGAGGTTTTCAAGCTTTGTGATCTGTTGCTGGACACTGACAAGAGTGTCTACAATCCCAGGCAATCTGGATTCTTGTACATTTGCCAAATCACTTTGCACTGCTGCTATTGTACCCTCAAGATGGGTTATGGTACTTTGAATTTTTCCAAAATCTTCATATGTTTCAAGTTGCAGCTTAATATTTGCTACACTCCGAGTTATTGCACTCAAAGCATCAGAAGATGGCAAATTGTTCATAAAATTTTCAAGTGTCTCAATTTTTTCTTTAACCTCGGCTATGGCATTGTGCAGAGGATCCAGATTAGGTATCTGGAGTGACTGAATCTGTTCTTTTAGAGTGGAAATCACTAGATCAAAATCTTCTTGTGATTTTATGCTTTTGACAATTGTTTGAAGCTGTACCTGGACATTATTTATTTGTTCTTCCAATTGTTGTTTCAATTGCTCAGAATTGCTGGCCTGGGTCTTAAATTTGGCTTGAAGAGCTGCTACAGCTTCTTCTAAGCTTTGAAAATTATCCAATGTTGCCAAATCAGTATATTTCTGAAGCAGCAATTTTAGTTCAGAATCAATTTTAAGAAGAGGGTCCATGCATTGTGATTGTAAATTTGTAATTTCCAATTGAAGACTGGCATTGAGTGTGGTTTGTAAAGCTTGTAAATCACTTCTTAATTTCTTGACTCTGACATCAAGCATCAGAATCTCATCACTGTGATCTTCATGTCTTGTATGGCCAAAAATATCATTAGGCATTTTTGTTTTAGCGGTTATTTATTATTGAATATCTGATTCTTAATTCTATAAAAAAGGGTATAAGTTTGTCATATGATCCAGGGACCTCAATATATAAGCAGTCACCAGCAGAAACAGTATATACAGTGCCAGAAATCATGTTTGAGTGCTTAATTCTATAAATATTTCTCCCTACTGAAATCTTGACATCACCCTCAGGAGTTGTAATAAATTGTAATTGCCCACCTACAGGTAATTGGTAATGATTTAAATTATTGTTAAATATGTACAATATTTTGCCTGTTTTATCATCAACATCTGTAAGTATGCTGTTCAGATGAATAATTAACAAGCCACTCAGTTTAGACAGCATATCAGAAGAGGGTTGTGGTGTCGGCAGCTCCATAATAGCCTGTTTTTTGAACCCAAATAAGTTCATAGGCATGTTTATTTATTTCAAATCATGCTCTGTAATTGGGCATTGATCCCCATTTTTCAAATCACAATGCCCCCAAGGTAAAGTATGCATGCCACATGATAAAATGCATCTCTTATCATCATGTGGGTCCAGAGCCACTTTTCTTACAATATTTGAAGTCAATAAGTGATCCACACTCTGAATTCTGGATTCTGATGTTTTGATTGAATTCTGGGATTTGATGCAATTTTTATAATCTTCAAATTCAAGATCTTTGTCAACAGCTACTTTGCTAACGCCCTTGGCCTTTTTGGCAACAGCGCCACTACATGTTTCAAAAGTGTACACCTTGGCACTTAACCCAGCAAATTTCACAATAACATCACCAAGTGTCTCATCTTTTAATTTGCCAGGCACCTTTTTGTTGTGGTGGTGTTGAATCTTTGTATGTTCACTGGTATCAAAGTATTGAAACAATTCAGGCTGTGACATATCTTGATAAACATCTTCTGTTTGAATATCAAGAATAAAACTATCCGTGTCCATGTACAATAATTTTACACGATCACCATAAAAAGGTTTCAGCACATCATAATACAATATTAACATATGTAATTTGGCCAATTCCAATATCACAGCCCCTACATAAATAGGTTTATCAAATTTGATCTTTGTTTTCTTCATGTTGAAAAGTGCCATGTGCTCATCATAAATTCTTCTGTAATTGAAGTTGGGCTTTGCAACCAATTTTTTGCTCAGACTGGGGTCAGTAATTATTATAACATCGGTATGTTTCCTGACATTTTCAATAGTTTTGCCATACACTGAATTCACCATCAATTTAAACAAGCCCTTATCAAATTGGCTCTTTGCAGATGTTCGAAGCTCCGTGTTTGTATCAATGTATGGTTTCAACCATTCTGAGTGCCTGAACCTTAAGACTTTGCCCACTTTGGTCACTTGGACACCATGTTTCATCAGGAACTGGAGGTTTTTGTAATATATGACATAACCCTGTTTCGGCTCCAGAGTCATCATGAGCTTCTTCTGTTTAGAGCCAGGTGAGCACTGAACCTCGGGAATTGGGGGCAGATCAGAAAATTTATTGTGCAAATGATCTGGAATTATCAGATCAACCTCTAAGATGAGGCCATGTTCACGGTCATCAAAATTCTGAAGATCTTCAATATTGTAATTTTCAACCCATTCAAGCCCTGCATATGGCAGTTTTTTCATCATGGCGTGACCATAGAGGCTGTTTGCATCCACATACAGTATATAATTTGATGGCCGTGCTGGATCATAATCAGGCAGCATAATATGCTTGTTATTTGCTCTGGCATATCTCTGGGAACATTGCACCATCCCTCCTCTTATACATTTCTCCATAAACAGATACGTATCTTGATCGTGGATCAGATCCAAATGCATTTTAGTGTTCAAAAACGTTGCGGCCCATGCTAGGCCCGGGGCACTGTAAAAATATATTGGATCCAGTTTATAATTTTGCATGGAAGATTTTCTGAATGCTTGCAATATATCAGCTAAGAGGGTGACATCAAGTTTCAAATATGCCATGTGATAATCACCAAATGTCTTGCATTTTAAATTGTTCCACATCAACTGAGCATGGTGATAATCATCATCAGTGATTCCAGATCCTCTGATTTTGCTGTAAAACTCTTCTTGTGGTGGCAGAGAACACTCATCAAATTTAGAAAAATCTGTAACATAGTCATATGGATATACACCCTTCCGCCTAATTAATTTCAGGTCCTGATTTGGAAACAATGCACGTGTGATTTTCAAGTGATCATCAGGTAATTGAGTGGCCAGTGTAGCCAGGCTAGCAGATAAAAATCTGTAAGAATCAAGAAATCTTATGTGAATAGGAACACCATCAACTTTAATTATCTTGCTAATAGATATATATTTCTCATCATTTTCAGCTAAAATATTTAAATTCTGCTTGTCAAACCCCTCGTACCTGATCAGATGATGGAAATCATAATTGGATGCTCCATGGCAAAATATGGGGACAAATCTTGGTCTCTTGATCTTAATATTACAGCTATTACACAGGGCCTGTTTATATCGACCATCTGTATGAGAATGGTGTTTCAACTTGATATTTGCATCTGAAAATTCAGAATCACATACCGGGCATTTTTCTGCATTGTTGAAATCTTTAATCTGATCCTCTGTTAAAGGCAACATAGGCTTTGATTTTAATAAGATGTTAGATGCTATGTCACGGCACACATTTTCTATTTTATGTGCAAATATTTTGATGGCATCTGGTCCCATGTATGAATCTTTTTTAGTAACAACACCATCCTGTACAACCACATAACAAAAGCTGGAAGGTTCATGTAGCTGGTATGATGTACTTGAAGATTCTTCAGGATCTGGATTGCAGAATGCAATAGGTTTGACGTTCGATTCGAAATCACAGACAATATATGCTGGGTGTTCCAACAAGGCTTCAGACTTTTTGAATTTGCAATTTTCACTTGGATTGGGCATCACCATATGAACAGGTTTATGGTTGCCACAGTATTTCAGATGCTCAATTAACTTATTTTTAGCAATTTCTGCACTCTCTTCCCGAACCCCATTTATTATTTTTTTACCATCAAATTCAGTTAAACATCTTCTGCACAACTTGAATATTGTATTGGATTTGCCTTGTTGTTTTCTGACTAAAGCTTCAAGATTATGTATCAGAGTATAATGGTATGTACTATCCCCTTCAATTAAGAGCAGATCAATCGGAATAGCAGATTCATCATCAAGTGTACTGATTCTGAGAGGTGCTATCAAGCAATTGCCAGTGGAACAAATAAATACATTAATAGATAATTGTTTGCCATTGATGTGCCTGGCCTTTTTTTCAAATTAATCAATATTCTGAACAGACATTGGATATTCTAAACCCTCCATTGCATCGTCAAAATCGTGCTCATGTTGCTTGTAATAAGTTATTCTCTCAGGATTTCTTGAAACTGGATACAAAGCAGCTAATATACACCACAAAAAGCATTTCGCGTCATTATTTTTTATATTGACCACGGCTCTTTTGTTTTTGATATTAGCAGGTAATGGCACATATGTAGATCCTTGTAATGGGCTGAATTCAGAAATATTAATATATAACTTGTGTGATGAACCGCATAGGCTCCATCCGGACTCTTTTGCAGCAAATTCACAGTGTTTAATATTCAGTTGATCTATCAACCTGCTTATTATTGTGTCTGAATTTGCATTTGAATAAACCGGTACAGTTTCTGTTATGTGGGGCTGTGTAAATTTTGTGCCATTTGGTTTCTTATATTGTGTAAACAATTTGAGGGAGAGCTTATAAGAGCCATTTTGTGCATTTAGAATTGCCTGCAGATCAGAATTTATACTGTTCAAGAAATTCTCAATGCCACATCTTGGCTCTGATACAAACCGATAATCCCTAAGTTGGGCATTAAAACTGCTACGGATAGGTTCATAGCGTGGCTGCTTTGCTGCTCTGGCATTAAGAGGTGCTTCGTGCCTTCTTTTCAGACCAGATGTGGATGACTGTACAGAGCAAGTATCTTTATGTATATATGTGAAGTATTGCATGCTGTATTTTCTATTGCATTTGGGGCAAATTTTTGTGGGAGTTCTGTATTTATCTGGGTTACAAATCTTTTGGTGTCTGGCCCAATTAGAGCTAGATATATTTTTATTGCATTGATTGCAATATTTTTGATTCGGCATTTTTGCTGTTGTTTATTATATACAATTTCCTGGGATTCAATTCAAAACTTTATACTGGATAAAAATATCAGTTGGGTTCAGCTGTGTGATTTGTATGTGTGTGTATGTATGTATGTGTGTATACACTTAATATTTTTGGCTTTGGTATTTATATAAAATTTCCTGGGTTTTAAATCTAATCTCTATGCTTATTATGACAGGTTGTAAAGCCAATAGCTTACAAGTGGAAAAAAAAAATAAATATTCATTCACACTGACCCAGCGCAAATACCTGCACAAACATGCAGAACATGGGACAGCTTGACTCTAAATATGAGTGATTTACAACAAATATCAGATATTATATTGTTCAATATGAATTTAAACCAGTAAGTATGAGAAGCACTGTATCAACACATCTGTTCTCCTCAGTCAGTCTCACAATACTGGCTGATGCAATATTCGGGAATTTCTGTAAATACTGGCGCTGAGGAGAAACATGCAAAGCAAAAATCAATACTACCGTCTCGGGAATTCCACACACTGACACAGAGGGGAAACATGCAAACACGGAGCAATTCTAGAGGGGGTCTCTACATATTGCATTGTTTTAATATTAGATAAGCAAATTGAATAGTATCCAATTAAACTTAAACCTGAAGTAAATATGTATAGGTAGGTATGGATACAAGTTTATAGACAAAAATCTGCTTGAGGGGGGTTAATATTTTCCGAATTACAAAACTCTTGGGTTAGGCAGGTGTTACACTTGAACAAATAGACATGTTGAGCAAGTTTTAAGTATAGCAAATCAATCTGAGGGAGCTCTTCCTTTCTGAAGAGCATTTTTACAAAAATCTTAGGTTAAGCAGGTGCTACACTAGAGCAAAAAGCTCATATGAACATGTTGAGCAAGTTTTAAGTATAGCAAATCTGCATGAGAAGAGCTCTTCTTTTCCGAAAAATTCCCGAGGGGGATTTTTCCAAAATCCTTGGATTAGACAGAGTGCTACACTAGAGCAAAAAACTCATATGGGCATGTTGAGCAAGTTTTAAGTATAGAAAAGCTGCATAAGAGCAGCTCTTCCTTTCCGGCACTGTCCCTACCACAAATACCACTACTCTCATTAATTAACTCCATGAAATTACTCACCTAATACATTAACTGAACAATATCAAAGGGGAAAAGAACCTCCTCAACTCATAAATTTTAATAATAATTAAATTTATTTGTGAAAATTACAAATTTATTGAGCATTGCTTATACACTCAAGTCTTAAAGTAAATAGACAACCATTATCACATTTTTCACTTATCTTTGTTACTTTTAATTCTAAAAGCCTTTCAAGTACATGTAAATATCAAATTAGTAACTATTTAGTCTCCCGCACTAAGCTAAAGCTTAAGTTTAATGTCGTTTAAATAGTATTTGGACTAATTTTTATTTTTCAGTGGTAGGATCACTTTATCATGGATTGGCCTAAATGTAATTTCTCTTACATTCTCTCTAAATATAGAATTATCAATAAGATGCGCCAGAAGCACTGAGGTTGAGATCTACTCAATACACGTGTTACCTACACAATGAGAGATTTGCAACCTGGTTGCTGCTACGACGGGTCGAAGCGTGCACTTATTGTACCTTCCATCTCCCACCAAACTTCTGTGCGGGAACTCAGCAGGTAGAACAGCACTTTAGAGGGTAGCTGCTGCGAATTCGAGCGCTTTTAGAGCCACTCGGAAACCTAAACAAGAAATGTCATATGCAGGGTGACTATAAAGTCCCCCTCCATACGATGAAACTATTATAAAAGCTAAATGTGTCGTCAATTAAAGCCAAGCACTTCTGGAGCCTCTGCGGGACTTCGGGCGTGCCCTGAAAAGCAAGGCTTTTCCTACTCGATTTTGATCTTGTTCATGTATTCGAAAGGATAATCTTTGTCCCGTGCCTCCGAATATGGGAGACAGATCTGGTGCCCACTCCGCTTTGCTCAGTGTAATTGAAAACAGCTAAACCTGCCCGGTTAAAAGAAAGTTCTAAGGAACGTGTCAGCATATAGTAACGCAAGGTTATGTTAATGACATTAATTTGAATTTTGCATGGGTGACGTCAGATGACAATACCGCGTTTGTTACAACCTGTCCCGGTTCCCGCGCTAGCTGGTCGCTGGCTTTTCTCCGTGCTGGGGAAAGTCAAAGCCAGGCAGCCAATTAAAATACGCAACGTCGCAACAGCGTCTACGTAAGCGCCTCACTTCTGGCTTCCATTCGCTCCTCGCTGGCCAGCAGACGATGTTTTCCTCGTTTCTCATTGGCACCTAAACTGTCGAGCGATCGCTAGCGCGGGAAAAGGGACAGGTTCTAACAAACGCGGTATAAACCTAGCCTTCTCATTAGCTAGGTAGCCAAACTGTACTGGCCAAGTATTTGACGTGCCAGAACCTTGCCGACTTGGGACAGAGATGCATACAACTGACACAGGTTGAGTATATTTCCGTTGTGCTACGTGGCCTAGTCGTGATTTGCCATTACCAAATTTTGAATTCTCAAATATATTTATCTTATTAAAGTTAGTTTATCCCGAGACACACGAGTCATATGGGATCTGGTTCGATATCCTATGGAGGCATATAGTGATTCGGATCCCACTTTAAACTGTAGATGGAGTCCTGATTAGCCTTACTGTGCATAAAGTGGACTTGAAACGCCAACCCAATCAATCAATCCATCATATGGGATCTATGCTGGGTTAAAAGAGTCAGTAAATTGAAGATACGTGACTCCATCTTACTGCTAAGGATTAGAAGTGGAGATGTGTCGACCTGACTCCAAATACAGCTCTTCAGAGGAGTTAATTTAAACAAAACTGAAAACCGCATTTATGGAATTACGTTCCTCTAGTTCTCATACTACGATATACAAGTGTGCATTATGTATGAGGTGGTTCTCTTGGTTCATATTCAAAAATGTTATGAGTTCAATACTGTTGTTACAAAATGTTATGAGTTCAATACTGTTGTTAGAAAATGTTTATATTTAACTATTGAACTGATTATGCAGAATTATTAAAATTGAACTAAAAACAATTATATTTTGTTAAATATCCTAGGCCGTTCTGTATATTCTACACACAGAATTGACACGTTTTGGGTTCTGTGTGATAATTCCTCTGCGCCAATGGAAGGTGGACCCCTTCTCACTTATTTTACATTTCTATTTAGTGGATAAAGTTGCAAAGTAAATGAACGTAAAGGGAACATTATGTTCATCCTGTAGCTACTTCCCGCAGATCACTGTTCGTACACGGATCTCTTCCTTCATTTACGTCAAATAGAGTCATTTCATAATTGCTGAAGTAAATAGCTGCATCAGGAGGAAACACTTCCGTCTTCTTACATTCGTTCTTCTCTCCATCATTCTTCCTCCCCCCACTCTTCCTGTCCACCAGTCTCCTTAATGTCCCACTCACTCATTCTCCCACCGCCAGGGGAATCAAATTGTGGTAGCTTGGTGGAGAATTTCAAGGGAGAACATCTTTCTAACAGGCAATTCCCGAGTGGCACAAAAGCTCTCCCATCTGCCGCTCAAAATGTCGATTCTCCTTCCACCTAATTTTGGCGTCTTCCATCCATTCTGCTTTCTGTCCCTCCCCTCTCCCCCGAAGAGCCACTTGGAATGAAATACTAGCTGGAAGGAAGAGTAACTGAGGGCTTCCGAAAAGGGGGAGGATAAGGAGGAAATTTCAGGTCATCCTGAGAGCATTTCTCACCCCTTGAGCAGAAGGGTTAAAAACTGGGGCTTCAAACGTCTTTCTTTCTATCTAGGTACATTCCTCTAGACTACTCTATGGTACAGGGTGTCCGGAATGGGACTGGCAGTTTTTAGAAGTTTGTGGTTTTAATATGGTAGAAGTAGATAAAAAGAAAAGCAAGCATTTTGAAGATAAACTCACCAAGTTTTATTGGCAGCAGTTACAACTCAGCACAGTTCAATATAGCTTCACATGAGGTCCTTTTGTGATACGGAGATGTCCAACCTGAATTCAATTTCTCTTCACGTATTCTGTAGCATCAGAGGCATGACAGAAGCAATCGCGTTCTTAATTCGGTCCTGCAGTTCTTGTAGGTTTTGTACCTTTGGGCCAGAATACACAATGTCTTTCACATAATTCTAGAGAAAAAAGTCCAGAGGGGTAACATCAGGCGAGCGTGGTGGCCAGGAAATTGGTCCATCACGGCATATCAAACGATCAGGAAATTCCCTATCAAGATACTCCCTCACTTGTAGGCTCCAATGTGGCGGGGCACCATCTAGTTGGAATATCACTGTAGGTTGCAAATGACGTAATTGGGGAACTGCAAAGTTTTCGATCATATCTAGGAACACATTTCCATTTATTGTTTGCTCCACAAGAAGAATGGGCCTATGACTTCACTATGCGTTAAACCATACCAAACATTCAATTTGGGACTGTCTCGGACATGTTTCACATACGCATGAGGATTCTCAGAACCCCATATTCTAACATTGTCTCTGTTAACACAACTAGACAAGTGGAAAGTTGCTTCATCTGAGAAAACAATGGTCGATAGAAAAGTCTGGTCATTATCAATTTTGAGCAGAATGTCAATTGCAAAATTTTGTCTTTGTGGCTTGTCATTTGGCTTAAGTTCTTGCAACAACTGCAGCTTGTACGCACGCAAACGTAATCGGCCGGCCCTCGTGGAGGAGTGGTTAGCACGCCAGGGGTCCTGGCATGGGCATGGATGTTTGTGAGTGTCCATTCATCAATTTCATTATGTCATCACTAATCCCCACCTTCGCAAATTAGCCAAAAGTGGCACAAAAAGCGAAGTAAAATAAAGCAAATCAATCAATCAATCAAGATCAAACGTAATCGTTTATATACCGCATCGTGAATTCCTAGCTGCCTGCTCGCTGCTCGTATTGACTTACGCGGACTACGTGTGAAACAATCTCTTATCGACTCTACATGTTCGTCTGACACTTGCAGTTTACCACCACTTTGAGGTTTCATCACACTCCCTATAGATAAAAATTGTTCCTTCCACGCCTTGATGGTGTTACGTGATGGAGGATCCTTCTGGTAAACGCGGCGAAAGTTTCGTTGCACTTGCGCAACACTGTTTGTCTCTGCATACAGTGGCGGATTACCAAATAGGCCCACTAGGCACGTGCCTAGGTGCGGCAACTCTTGGGGGCGGCAAATCTTTTTTCCAGATTATCAAGAATAATAAAAAGTGTCTTACGTACACAGTGACAATTTAGACCTATGAAACCAATGTTTCAAATCAACGGTTTGCAACACTTTCGCTTCATACGAAAGAAACCTTGATGTATCGGATTTATGTGTTATCAAGAAATGTTTCGTCTGCTCTGCCTCCTTCAGGCGACAATCAATTTTTTTTTTTAACCCTTGCTGTGGCTTTTATCGCTTACAATACAATGCAAGCCGCCCAGCCTTTGTTGGTTTGTTTTTGTAAATACATACCCCTTGATCTTCCACTAAGCTTTTGTTAATGGCCAGGCAGGAAAGAAGACTGATTGCTTGAAAGAAACTCGCACCTGTAACAATGCCAGTCTTAAAAAAAAAATAAACATACAAACACTGCTGATAAGTGAGTGAGTGAGTGAGTGCAGCTTTCGCGTGGACAGCAACTAGTTTTTGTCTTACTGTATTCTCTGGCTGGTGCATTCAGTTTGTTGCTAGTGCGTTTGCGATTTGGTGCTCTTTCTTTTCTTTTATGCAGCAGGCAGCATGAAGCGAACAAAGTTAAGTGGGGCTGCTTATCGTAAACTTGCAAACGAAAAGCGTGAAAGAGGAGCAACCTTACAGAAAAAGCTTGGTACAGTTTTTTAGGCGAAAGGAACAAGTGATTTCCGAAAGCAGTTCAAAAAGTGGAAGCCGAAGTGGAAGCGGCTACATCAATGAACTCTGTGAAACGCAAAATGTCGAAAATATTGTGGGTTTAGTGGAGGAAGAAAGTGCACCTTAGGTAGTGTCCCCTCAGTTCGTAGGAGTTCCTGATTGTGACAGTGAGAGTGCAAATTTCGTTAGTGACGATCCTGCCGAGTGGTGTCTGAATAAGTCTACAATTGACATTCTTCTAAGACGTGGAATTAATCAGAATGCTGAAAACGATTTTTCTAAATGGCGAAGACTCATAGCATGCAAGACAAGATTTTTAAATAATAGTGTTCTTTTTCGTAAACTTGTAAATGGCGAATCAATTTTGCGGAATTATTTGGTATATTCGTGCAGCACTGGTGCCGTTTATTGTGCATCATGCTGGTTGTTCAAGGGTAAGATAAACATCGCAACTCACGGCATTGCAGACTGGAAAAACATTTCAAATATTCTAGCATCACACGAAAAGTGGTGAGTGGTGAATTTAATTTCTCAATACATTACATAATTTTAGGTATAGCACATACAGAAAATGAATTGTTTGTTATTGATTTTTATCCTTTGTTTTTTATTTCAGTATGTTCACTAATTTTTGTATTAGCTTGTAAAAATACTGTAAATAAGTTACTACTTTTCTTTTGAGAAGGGCGCACATTAAGTTCGTGCCTAGGGGCGGCGAGGAAGCTTAATCCGCCACTGTCTGCATACCACCACACGCATTGCGCTCTTTCCCGTACCGACGCCATTTTGGATTCAGTGATACCAGCGCCAACACCGCTAGTCGTAGAAGTATGAACAAATGCGAAACGAAACTCGCAAATGTATACTTCCTTTGCAGTTCATTGTTAAAAACAAGCTCAGTTTCCAAAAAAAAAGTTATAACTGTTTAAAAACTGTCAGTTCCATTCCGGACATCCTGTATACTTGTAGGATACATTCATTTTTTTCAGTTTTGATTATGCAGTATTGGGAAGTCATGAGTTACTTGTAACTGCGCTACAAATAAGTTACTTTTTTCGAGTAATTGTAACTTACGTACTCAGGGTGGCCATTCAAGGATCACAAAATTAAAGGAAAATTCCCGGTTTTCAAGGAGAACATTCCAAAAATTGAAGGATATGCAAGCAGGTTTTTTTCTCTATTTCAACCTTACGTATTACCTCCTCTCACAAACCCACACAAATATATTAGCAATATAAAGGATCTGTGTGATTCCAACGTATCCAAAATATCTTAATTCAATTCAATTTAGGGTATAACGAGAAAATATTGAAGGTGCATCTACGGAAAATTGTTAATTGTATGAGAATTTCAAACTTCAAAATATTTTATCTTGTAATAATCTTCTGTCTGTCAGATCTAAGTAAACGAATCAAGAGAATTCTATTTCATTTTTCAAACAGCTTTCTTTTCCTTCCTCGATAAAAATAAAAGCTAAACTGTGAAAAATGTCTTTCAGGGCACTTATAAATACCTACGTATAAATTCAATGAGATTTGGATTAACAAAAGTTGCCAATTTTCCACGTCTACACAGATAAATTCACGCAGAATTAAAGGAATTCCCAGTGAATAGCCATCCTATTATTTTTCAAATAATCAACTGTGGCTTAGGTACTTTTCTTTCAGATATGTTTGTTTGTTTCAGTCCACTTGATGCACAAATACGCTAATCGGGACTGGACCTACAATTTAAATTGGGATCCGAACCACTATGTGCCTCCACCAGGTATCTGTGCATTGAATCCGGACGCCTTTGATTACAAGGTGACGACTTTACAACTACGCCATCGAGGAGACTCCTTTTTTCACGTAGAGAGTAACGAAATAAACAGTTGCCTTGACAGTTACTTTTGTATTTTAACAGTTAAAATATATTTTAAAAAAATATTTCAAAATACACTTGTTGTGAGAAAATGTTTTGTTTCAGGTAATATTTCTAGTAGATAGATTTACTTTGAGTTTTCTTGCCTTTGCATTAAACATACGAGGTTTATTTAATGAAAGTTTGTGTAAAATTTTGCATGGTTGATAATAGAGAACAATTAAGTCCATGTATGCAATACGTTTTAAGAGTTGTAGCTTATAAAGTTTATAAAGCTTTAAAGCACACTAAACCAGAGAAATAGGAATAGGAAGAAATATGTATCTGAATTACAGTAATGTTCTAAACTCTGATAGCGACACGAGAAGTGTTGTACCATTTCATTTGCCAGCAACATTAGTGTCACACAGTGACAGCACAATATTTCGACCCCCGCGAATAACTGGAAGAAGGCTATGGCACTGCCAATCGTGTAGTATTGACCGGTCAGCTCGCAAATGGCTTACAAGGGACAACTGAGTGTCGCGCAGAGAGCAAGTTTAGTTTTACGAGGAAGCGAAGAGCGTTATTGTGTCAGGCAATTTCGCGAACATTTTCGCAACAATCCGTTCCATTGGAAAACAATGCATCTAGGTTGTCCAGGAAGTTGGAAAACATAGAGGCGGCGTTGGAACTTGAACGCCGCCGTGCTGCTCCGACAGCGGCAATGCAGCGTTCCAGCAGATCAACAATAAGAGCCGCAACGGAACTTGGAATCTCTAGTCGTTCTATTCAGCGTATTCCCCACGCCGAGCATTGATTCCACACAAGATGACGGTGTTGATTTCTCTAGCATGGTCTATGGCGAGGGGGTGGAATTCCCGCGAAAGAGATTAAGCGCGATTACAGTGGCGTGCGGTGATAAATCAGGCAGAGGTACAGGTCACCTGCAGTTACCCCCCACCCCCGCATGGGTGTCTTAATATAATACAATAGATCAAGTAAAATTCAACTCTTATTGAAATGAACCAAATAAATATAAGATACATATACTGTATTACAAATTGTCAGAAGTGACAAACATGAGGCACGTTAAAATTATATGACAATAATAATTTTAAAGCAAATGTGTTATAATATAAAGAAATCATTAAAAATAAAATTGTTCAAGCGCAACAAAGAAAAATTTGATAATATAAATATATGAGTGATCAGAGAAAAAAAAAATAATGTTTTGTCGGAACCTGTTTCATCTCTTTATTCGTAGATTAAGTTGACGTTTTTTTCATCGAGTTGAGTATTCTTGTAATTCAAACGTCCTCAATGCAATAATGGCACACAGATGGTTGAGTTTTTTCATGGCGTTCGCTAGATTAGTCAGGGTGGCTACTGTAGGATCATAATAAAATTCAAGTATAATTCCCGATTTTCAAGGCGAACTTTACAAAATTTCAAGGGCACAAGCAGGTGTTTTCTATAATTTCAAACTAAGGTTTTACCGTCTCTCACCACCCACACACATACACACAAACAAATACTTATATCAACAATATATGGTCTGTGCAATTCCAATGAATCCAATAATTCTAATTCAGTTGAACGGTACATATATATAATTTAAGGTGCGGAGTTTACATTTGTCATTTCACATAGCTACTCAGGACTAGAAATACATCTACAAACACAAGTCACAAATGTTACGGGAAATAGTAATCTACGAAAAATTGTTAATTCTATAAGAATTTTAAATTTACCTAATCAACTTGAAGATATTTTATCTTGCAATAATCTTCCGTCCATCAGATGGATTGTTCCGCAAAGGACACTAACAAAGCAAACGGATTGAGAGAGATCTGTTTTATTTTCCAGGCAGCTTTCTTTTCCTTCCTTGATAAAAATAAAATCTAAACTATGAAAAACTTGTTTCAGGTCATTAATAAATATGTATAAATTCAATGGAATTGGGATTTTAAAAAGTTGAAATTTTCCACGTCTACGGAGAAAAATTCAAGCAGAATTCACGCATAATTCCCGGAGCCAATAATTCACGCATAATTCTCGGAATTCAAGTGAGTAGTCACCCTGTTAGTAGAAGTTGTAAATGTGACAAAATCCGACCTGTTCCAGACTCCCTTCTCAGGATTAAACAAGGACAACAATATAATTTCCCACTGGAAGAATATCCAGTTAATAATTTTACAGAGTTGTAGTAACTCGTTTGAAAATGCCTTGTGTATGATTTCGTTTTTAATTCAGTTAGGATGTGTGTTGGTTTGTTGTATTTTCTGTAAAGTTCAATGAACTAAAGGCTTTCGTTCTTCGCCGGTCGATCATAAAACACTCGCTACATTCCCTTTCTTGTCCTGCCGCTGCGTGCCTTGAAACTTTGGTCTTGGGGTTGGTGGAACAGGTGGACGGGAGCTGTTCCCTCGGAAGCTATTTCCCAGCATTTAGCCAAGGCATTTAGCAGACGCTTACACTGTAGAAGATTTTTCCAGTTCGTTATGATTGTCAGACGCAAGTTCTCAACGCGATTAGGAAGTTATAGACTTTCTACACTCAAAAGTATCACTTATGACGCGATTAAACCTCAGCGCATAGCAAAAACTGAAAGAAAAGCGAATCCGCAATATCTCTCTGAGGGAACAGCTATTGGTGAACCCAACTTAAGAGTTCAGTATGGGGCTTATGGCAACAGTGTTGCCGCATGGTGCGCAGTACAAGAAAGCTCCAGCGCATCGAGCGTCTGCCGTAGTACACGCCCCAACAAAAGTTAGTGGTCAACGGGGCTGTTCACTGCCAAACTTTTCCACTAGAGACGCCAGCCCTGTTGTGTCCCTAAATGATTTCGTTCGTCATCTGGTTGCCCTAAGCTTTACATTGGAGCTCGATAGAATGGCTATTCAAACGTTATTTCCAACGAAGGTAAGAATTTCTCGTGTAAATCGATAACAAAATTGTTTAGCAAACCTTTAGGATTATGTAGCAAGTCATAAGTTTCTGAAAATTACATTCTCCTGAACCTAAGAATTAATATATTAAAGCGCAACGACAGGGTAGCTCAGACGGGCTAAATATAGTATATTTATGCACAAAGAGCACTAAACTTGATGTTATTTTGGTCGTCCCTAGCTGCCATGGGTCTATAATAAATAAATAATAGATTTTTGCACTACGCTTTTATGTTTCCTTTTGTTGCGACTTGCGAGTATGTGCAATTCAACGGCGGGAGTAGGAATCGAGGAAACTACCCAAATTACAAAGAGAAAATGTATTAAGTGGAAGCGCATAATATTTATTATTATACACTATGCCCTATCCATAACTTAATATTAACATATGTTTTCTTTGTATTAAGCAGACATTTCCCCTTCGTATTTTCGTCCTTTTAAAATTATAATTCCTGTAAATAAGAAAGCCCTAGAGGTTGCGAGATATGAAACAGAATGTAAGATTTTTTTGTAATAACTATTCTTCTCGATAAATGTGTATGTATAAAATAGTGAACCATATTTACTAGCCATGAGGAAAAGTATGATATCACGTAAAACAATGAGTCGGGTATTAATAACAACTAGCTATAAAAAAGTGCAGTCGCATGGAATTATTATGTATTATTCTTTATCAGATTCACAAGAATAAAGCACTTAAATTGTGAAAATTCAAAGTGACGTAAACAAATGCTGTGCAAATTTTAAGGCTTTTTTTAGTTCCGATATCTTTTCTGTTATTGACGATCGTCTTATTAAAATTCTTAGTTTCACAACACTGATGTTCCGACATAATTTCCGATGTTAAGATGAAATTAAACTTGCAATTTAATGTAATAGCAGCACGTTCAGCATCAAATTCCCCTTATATTTAAATGGGAGAACAATTGCCCATCATAAGCGTGGGGTCACAACAGGAGTGCTGGCACCTACAATAGTTTGCTTTGACCAGGAACATACAAGAATGCATGACTTGGTGGGAAGCTGTTCATTCTTGCAGCTGTTGGTCCAGAATAATGACGGTCCGTTAAGAAAGATTTGAAAATACTGTTTCCGAATATACTTTTCATACGTCTTGCTCTCTATTTTATCACATGCGTCGGCAGTGTTTTTCTTTCCTTTATGCACAGAAAGGCAAATCGGGACTGGACCTACAGTTGAAAGTGGGATCCGAACCACTATGTGTATCCAACGGGTATCAAACCCGGGACCCCTTCATTACGAGGCGACGACGTTAGCACTGCGCCATCGGGGAGGCCTCTTTCACATTTTGCGGTGCACTGTCTCATTTGAAACGGAACAGTGTTCATTATACCGGCATACACCAAAGCAAATCCCCCCCCCCCGATCGTCGCATTTTAATCAAGGGATTAGGTGTGACAGTCAGATTTTCCGTCGTCATTATTATTATTATTACTCTAACAATTAGCCGTAAAAAATGTGTTGAATCAAAGTGTTGAGTGTCTTAATTTGTAAGAATATATATTTGATTTGCCAAGCCGACGGGAGAATGAAAGGAAGTCCCGAGACTGACGGGCGAGCACCTGAAAGGTCACGTTATGCGTCTAAAGCTTAGGAAATTCGAACGTAATGACAACCATTTAAATATCTCGGGTTCCGGCGGCCAGATTTGTGTGGAATTTTTACCAGCGCAGCAACATGTGTGCAAGGACGGATGTGTGGAGTTTCGTCGCGATCAAGCAAGAATTACGGATGCCAGATCGAATTGGTTGTAATCGATCAGTTTATCGGCACAGATTGCAGTTGAGCTCTGGGCGCCAGCGAGACGGAAACTTAATCCGTAGGAACCAAACCTCTAACACGATTCTGTTCAGCCTAGGAGACAATAGAGCGAAGTGGAATGACCTCTCCGGAAGCGTCCCTTCAACGAGCGCCGAGCGTCCTTTTTCGAAATCGGGATAAAACGAAGGACATGCTTTTTCGACACACAGTTTTACCGCGATTCTCATAGCGAGAGCACCTCCGCGATACCTCTCCGTATAACGTGGACTTTGCTTTGTTTTGCGAACATCAGTGTGTGATAGGCAGTAAGTCGTTACGAGTGCGCTTACCTCAATCGCTGGAGGAAGTCGAAGCGAGACTGTGTTTCCCTGATAATCTTACGCCGTTTATAGTTTTTGTGAAACGAGGAACATCGAAAATCATGGCGGGCTAAGAGAAGAAGAGAGATGAGGGCGTTACCCTCGATTCGCCCGATGCTAGACGAGACACCACGACCCATGCCTACAACGTGCCAAGAAACGACGAGCTACGCCGCCTGATGCCTACCAGCCGCCACGAGAGAGGGAGAGAGATGCCGAACGCTGCCCTGTTGACGTCCCGACGCTTGAGATCGTCCGACGGTGATGGAGAAGACGCCGACGAGCCAAGAACGACCGCCCACCGACCAGATGCGACGTCCTAATCGCGCCAGACCACGGAGATGTACACCGATCCCGAGAGGAAGAGACCCCGAGCTCATTGACGTTCCCAACCGACGCCGACGACCCATCATCACTGATCCACCGAGGAACCAGATGTATGAACGCTCTTCGCACCTTCGTCGCCACGTTCAAGGAAGAATAGAAAAACCTTTCGTGTGAATAATATGTGATTTCAATCGCCCATAAAGACGCCAGGATGCACCTTGGAAGCTGAGAGATGGTAATGTATTCATCTGTATTAATGTCAACACGTGACGGCTCGATTGATTTAGAGAACGCCCTTGAAATTCGTCAACATTTTGAAAACGCCCACACCACTCGGAACTTCATACCAAACTCCCGTCGCGCTTGTCATTTATAATTTATTTGTCTCAGGTCAATTTTACTTGTTTCTCGTGATTTTTTTAATGATTTTAAATTCGTTGTTGTTTGTGCTCCTTTTGTATTTGTTTAAAGTGCGTACTATTAGAGTAAAGCGCCGCCCGCTTAATTGTTTAATCTGTTTGAGGTTTGTTCATTTTTATGTGTCAGCGCTGTGTCGCTGCTAGCTACGTCAGGTCGTGTATGTGATTATTTGTTAAAGTATTTGCCTGGTAATATGAATTGCTCGTCGCGGCGAAGTGTTGAAGTCCCGCCTGCTTGAGAGTATATGTTGCGTCACTCAACGGAGGTTATTGTTATGTTTGGAACCACGTGAGGTCATGTAAAAGGAAAACGTCCGCCCAAGTGAGCGTAATTGCCGTTGAGACGCCTTTGTTTATGCTGGACAAATAATGTATTGTCACCGCACCGACCTAGTTTTTTAAAAAGGTGAACTTAAGTAAGGGCTGGCTAGGATTTGAGTAGCACTGGAGCAAAATCACAAATGACCTGAGTAGACAAAAATTCAAGGTAAATTTAAATATGAATGCAATAATTAGGGCTTGTCGTCATAAAAACCTGTACATGTCATGTATCATTTTGTGTTGATGACCCCGTAAAGAGAGAATCTGTGAGAGAATGTGTGAGTGAAAGAGGGGGAGATGTAACTAATTGATTTTTGTTTTGTTATGAATAGAATATACTTTTTTATTTTTTCATGTTAATTTTTGGGCTATATCATTTCGTACGCATGTCAGGTATGCAGCTAGCCGCTTCCCGGCTACAGGTAAAGAGGTGGTAATAGAAAGTATATGTTTTCTTTTTTGTTTGTTCGATATGGCTAATCGCTATGCACTGTTGGTCACCGGTCCCTACACACGAACTCAACCTGGACCGTAACGCTATTTCGCTTGTCCGAGGGAGATTTTGCCGCCTCTATCTAGGTAGTGGTAGCATTTGTTTTCCCGGGCAAGGGAGAGCGTTTCACATAGGGTTCCATACCCGGTGGAAGCACATAGTGGTTCGTATCTCACATAAAACCGTAGGTCCAGTCCAAATTAACATATCTGTGGAGAAAAGTGGATTTAAAACTCAATTAATCAATTACTAGAGGTGTGGAATAGATGAAGTTCTGTTGTATTTGTGTGAACAATGATTACAGAAAGAAAGAGATAGACATCGGAAATATCTAAAATGCTCTCGCTTTGCGTCAATCAGTTAACGTTATTGCCTTGCAAGCAACAAGTCCCGGATTAAATTTACTTAGGTATCTCATAAATCTATTCCCTATTTATGCGTTTGCGTCAAACTTTACTATCTGGAAAAGAACTGCTTGACTATTTTATGTTTCTTTTAATATAATGCTATCAATACTTTTTATAATAGTTAGCCATCCTTTGGGAAGAGCAAGTGAACCGGGGGTGTTCCCGCTAGATCCGCCAATGCATACAATATGCCTGTTTTCAGAGAAAAAATTCCCCAAAATGAGAAAGCACACACAAATAATAAATTTCTTGACCTGGCCCCAAAACGGAAGACGGAAGCCAATTCACGAACTTTTGCCTGGCCATTCCCTGTCCCCTTTCCTCTTCCCAACACGTGTTTGCAGCGAGTGGCAACAGGCGGAAAGCTGCTATTTTTAACTCCCCAAATCGCGCTTAACATAAGAACGGAAAGCGCATTTTTTGAATGTTCTGAATTGTAAAAGAAGGTATAGACCATCAAAACGTTACATTTCCTCTCATTTTTGCATATTTATTATTTTCTGTTCGCATGTTAACGACTTTTGTTTCTGACAGAATGGGGTTGGGGATCTCAAAAGTAAAAGCCCATAACAGCCCATACTGAACTCTTATAGTGTATTCAGCTTCCGTGGTGCCGTGAGGAATCGCCTACCTTCGCGCGTGGTCGGAAATACTCGGCGTCAGACAGTAGAGGGTGGGAACCATGATGCGTTGGGGGTAGGTGACGTAAACAAACGTCCAGCCACGGTGAAAGATTTTCTTCAGTGTTACTTTTGGAAACGTTGATTTCGGGAGAAAGAAGTGTTCTTATTATGTTAATATAAATAATTTAAATCGCTCCAAAGCGCGGTAAGTAGGAGGGAACAGCCTGTTCGCTCTGTTCCATGGACGGACCGCCACTGAGCGCGAAAGGGAACAAAGCTCGAAACATAACACAGGATTAAATGCGATAGAAACAAGAGCGAACTGAATAAATGCATAGGAAGAAGCGCGAAAAGTTTAAACGCGAAACTGATTTAGCGAAAGGAATTACAGCGAAACGGACTAAGCGCGAACGGAACAAGAGCGAATCAATAAGAGCCAAAAGATAAAACCCGAAATGGATTGAACGCGAAAATGTCACTTTCGTGCTTAGTCCCTTTCGCGGTTGTTCTGGTGACTCTGTGGCGATTCTTGCTTCGACATGAAAAGCGACCGTGCTTATTAAAGTGCTCAACACTCTCACTAGAGTTAGGGGGAAAAATTAATATTTGGATTGTCCTGTCAAGCCAGGGGAAAAATTAATATTTGGATTGTCCAGTCAAGCCAAAGCATGGTCGGACCTTCCTTCACCATATTTCTTCCTAAATGCTATTTGCCTCTGCTGTGAAAGCATTTCCATCCATCGCTCTGCAACAGAACAGCCCATGCACACATAATGACTCATGCACGATGGAGCCCAGCCACACACAGCTTACGTGATCCTGGAGTTGTTG
Source organism: Lepisma saccharinum (assembly GCF_977018435.1). Taxonomy (NCBI): domain Eukaryota; kingdom Metazoa; phylum Arthropoda; class Insecta; order Zygentoma; family Lepismatidae; genus Lepisma; species Lepisma saccharinum. Next base: position 134,154,675 of record NC_139229.1, read on the forward strand.
CATAAGGAAAAATAGGTAGGTTAACGCTAAACGGAATTTTTGTGCAATATGCACCTGAATAGTCCATAACGGTGCCATTTGATATTATTATATGGTTGTCCGGGAGAAAGGTTCTTATTTTGACCTTTAGTTCTTGAACTTTAACCGTAAGCAATCCTCGTAGCTGGAAATTCCAGGAATTACTGAAAGATTGGAAAAATAATCTTCTCCTTTGAATCTTTAGAATTGGAAGTGCTTTTATGTGACGTCACCGTGGAGATATATATATATATATGCAATTGTACTTAGTTCTGATATTCTACATTGCTCTAAGTCCTTGAGAGTGATATCGAGAGATTTTCTTCTTCAGTTTCCTCTTCGCAACCTTCATACGTATTCTTCCTCGTACAAAGAAAATAGCGAAGAAGCTTCGAATATCGGTTTCAATTCAATTGTGATTCTTCCAGTAATTGCCCGGGTAAAGTACAAGAAGAAAGATCATAAAAAGAGCACCTGAGAGTCAGGATCATACTGAATCTCTCCTTGCTATCTCGTGGTTAGTAACAGTTCTCGGAAAATCATGAAATGCTTTTCTATGTGCGTAGCCATGCAAAAATGACAATTGTAGATTTGTTGTTATGCTGGTAACCATATACACATGAATTTTGTGTTACATATTTTTCAATATATTAGGTATTTTCCGTTTAAAGTACATTTATTTACATACAATGAGGTATTTGTCATTGAGTAAACATTTCTTCGTGAGACCAACCTTCAAAATATGATTTGTTTAAAAATTCCATAATTTTTATCTGATTTTAGCAGGCCAGCGAACATATTGCCATGTTCACTGTTGCCAACCATTACATGTGTATCTGGTGCAGATAAACACGCGAATGTTAAAGTCGTCGGAGAGCTGGTTTTACTACTACTTATATCCCTGTACTTTCAACTATTTTTGTCCCTTGCCTCATAATGCCTTAAATACATTACAGTTATGTGTTACTTCGTTTGGAATTTTGAGTTCTTTCATATGTTTTTTGTCAACTGTTCAATGTGTCACAGATAACTAGTATCAGAAAATTGGATAGACTAACTTGTACTTATCAACCTTGCAACGAAATTTGCAAATATTTGACACACAGGCCAAGAGACAAATTCCGATCTTACCACTTCCTTTTGAATACGTTGTTTTTCTACCATTTTCGTATTGTTGGTGCATTAGTCTACTGGCCGCGTTCCTCGCTTCCTGTTACTGCACATAATATGGTTGTTACGAGTACAAGGCATGCTGGAAAAGTATCTGCAAACTACCACCAACAGTGGCACTAGTGTTCCGCTATTATAAAAATCGGAAGAATAGACCTTTTTTAGATTTAAATTATCTTTGATTGTTTCTTTAAGCCTCTTCGTTTATTTTCACAGCAGTTTGAAGAAGTAGAACAGAAATTTCTCATCAAAACTTCCGAGCAATGATTTTTTATGATTTAAAATGTAGTTTAACACCGAAACAATGCTTCGAGCGACTACATTTGGCTTTTGGGGATAAAGCACCCTCCAATAGGACTGTGTACAATTGGTTTTCCGAATTCCAGCGTGGTCGCATATTTCTCAGTGATGAATTTCGTGAAGGTCGTCCATCCACGTCTGTTGATACCAGTAATGTTGATGCTGTGCGTGAAATGATTGAGAGAGATCGGCATGTGGTATACCGTGAGACTCAGGCATCCTTGAACAATGACATGAAAGCAATACATACAATTTTGCATGATCATCTGAACGTACGGAAACTTTCAAGCCGTTGGATCCCACACAACTTGACCGAAGCTCAAAAACAGGCTCATATAAATTCGTGTAAAGAAATGCTCAAAAAATTCAACCGGGACAAGTCAAACTTGGTGTACTACAGGGGACAAAACTTGGATCTATTCATACGAACCCGAAACTAAACAGCAATGCACTGTTTGGGTGTTTCAAAGTGAGCCGAAACCAACAGTTGTTCGTTCGAGGAGTGCTGCCAATCAAATGATTGCTTGTTTCTTTGGTTATACCTGATATGTGGCAACAACTGGTTTAGAAGATCGAAGGACTGTAAATGCTGAGTGGTATACAACAATTTGATTGCCAGAGGTCATCAATGAATTGCGTAAAACAAACCCAAATCGTCGCATTATTCTTCATCACGACAACACCAGTTCCCAATCAGCACACCAAACTGTTGATTTTTTGTCCAGTAAAAATGTGGAATTAATGACTCATTGTCCGTACTCACCTGGTTTATCACCTAATTACTTCTTTTTGTTCCCACACGTGAAAAATAACATGCGTGGTGAGCGATTTGTCTCGCCTCAAGCAGCTGTTGAAGCATTCCGATCAGCGGTTTCTGAGGTATCAACCTCAGAGTGTACGAAAATGCTTTCAAAATTGGTTTGAGCGTATGCAAAAGTGAATCGATCTGAAGGGTGAATATTTTGAAAAACAATAAAGCCATTTCCAGAACTTCACATGTCTTTTTTCATATTGATTGCAGAAACTTTTCCAGCAGCCATCGTAGTTTGTCATTTTTCACAAAATTTGTGTGTTGCTTGCAATACTTGCGTGCGCTGTTTCACTGCAGGAATGACGTCACAGATATGATGTTGAGTTGCCAGCACACAGGTGGCAAAAGGGGCTTTTTCGAACGACTGTAGCGCTGAAACGACGCACCAACGATTAAGAAAAAAAATGTTACTAAGAAAAGTTGTTCCTTTTGATGTCCTCTATACTTTTGTATGGTCTGTGGGCGCCATTATCATGACACCCTGTATGTGTGTGTATATACGAGGCGCATCCAGAAAGTAAGTTTCCCTATTTTTTTCCCGTGAAAGTAAACATAATGAGCCGTGTAAATTGCGCATGCGCAGCAGAGCTAAGACGTATCAATCATATGCCAGGCAGACAGATCCCGCCTGGCGCCAGTAGCGAGGCAGCAGTGGTCCGAAGTGGAAGCTCGTATTCCTTCTACCGCCGCATGCCAGTAGCGAGGCAGCAGTGGTCCGAAATGGAAGCTCGTATTCCTTCTCCCGCCGCATGCGAGGTTCGGTCGGTGATAAAGTTCCTGAATGCACAAAGCATTGCGCCAATTGACATTCATCGTCAGCTCTGTGAGGTCTATGGGCCGAACATTATGAGTAAGCAGATGGTGCGTCGCTGGTGTCGGCAGTTTTCGGAAGGTCGTCAAAGTGTCCATGATGAAGAGCGCAGTGGGCGTCCGTCCCTCATCACTGATGATCTGGCTGAGCTGGTGCGGCAGCGCATCGTAGAGAACCGTCGCTTCACGATTACGGAGTTGAGTAGCCTTTTTCCGCAGATATCGCGATCCGTGTTGCATGAGATTGTCACGCAGCGACTGCTGTTCAAAAAATTGTGTGCCAGGTGGGTGCCGAACAACCTGACACCCGAACACAAAATGAAACGTTCAGGAGCAGCACTGACATTCTTGCAACGGTACCATGATGACGGCGATGATTTCCTCGACAGGATCGCCACGGGCGATGAGACATGGATTTCGCACTTCACCCCGGAAACCAAGCAGCAGTCAATGCTTTGGCGGCATAGTGGATCTCCGGTCAAGAAGAAATTCAAACAGACGCTGTCGGTACAGAAAGTGATGTGCACCGTGTTTTGGGACAGGAAGGGCATTTTGCTCATTGACTTCCTCCCCAGAGGTGAAACGGTGAACGCTGACCATTACTGTGAAACACTAAGGAAATTGCGACGTGCCATTCAAAACAAGAGGCGTGGCATGCTTACTGCAGGTGTTGGGCTCATCCATGACAATGCTCGTCCACATATGGCTCGGCGCACAGCAGCTGTTTTGACGGAATTTGGCTGGGAGTTGTTTGATCATCCACCTTACAGTCCTGATCTGGCTCCCAGCGATTTTCACGTTTTCTTGCACCTCAAGAAATTCCTGGCCTCCGGTGAGTGTTTTGGCAACGACGAAGAGCTGGAGACGTCTGTCACACGCTGGTTCCATTCACAGGCGGCAGAGTTCTACGACAGTGGGATCCAAAAGTTGATACCACGATACGACAAGTGTCTCAATTCTGGTGGTTGCTATGTTGAAAAATAGCTGAACCTTTGCTGTACCTGTTGCCAATAAATGGTTTCCTGAAACTGTGTTGTTGTTTTTTTTTAAAAAAATAGGGAAACTTACTTTCTGGATGCGCCTCGTATATCTCTCCTGAAAGGTTTCGTTGTAGTCAACTACATTGTTCATTTTTCCGGTTGAAAAATCAGGATTTGAACTTCTTACAAAGTCAAGAAACGTACCATGAGTTAGGCTTCATAATATAGGGAACTCGATAGAACTACCTCCTAAGTCATCATATTATCAGTGGAGAAATTTCATGTTGCACGGCTTTGGAAACACTCTTGTAGCAAACAATATTTCATCCTCGTACTCGACATAACTTCTACAATATCTATAGTCAGGAAATGACCTGATTCCCTTAAAAAGCAGCTTTAAGAAACTTCTGCTGAACATGCTGATGTTTACTTCCTAACTTCCGTCGGATTCTGTTGAGTTAACGACATTAAGTTATCCGCAGCCCAGGGCTTCCTCTCAAATTGAGAGGATTTGCTGTCGATTCCAGGAAGCCCTGAAGATGAATCTTTGGAGCAAACAACGTGGATCCTTTCAAAGTCGAACATGGAGAAGTCAAGCACAAACAACCCTTAACATTCTTTGACCCTAATGGCGAACATTGATCTCTTCTATGCTAGGAAGGAAATGAAAATCGGTAACACCATATTCAGTAAGTGAATCCATTTTGGCCTTACGTATTACTGCCTCTCACCACACACATACACACAAATTCATTAACAACAAAGGTTCTTTGCGATTCAATTTATTCAAACATTCTAATTCAATTGAATTAAACGTTATATTTAAAACATTTAATTTAAAGTGCGAAGTTTACAGTTGCCATTTCACATACTCAGATTCGTAAAACATGTACAAACACAAGTCACAAATTTTACGTGGTATATTAATCTACGAAAAATTGTTAATTCTACATGAATTTGTCAGATAGATTGTGTTCCAAAGGACACTAACAAAGTAAACGCATTGAGATAATTCTGTTTTATTTTCCAAGCAGCTTTCTTTTATTTCCTCGATAGAAAAAACTAAACTGTGAAAAACTTACCTCAGGGCATTAACAAATATATATCAATTCAATGGAATTTGAATTAATGAAAGTTGAAAGATTTCACGTCTCCAGAGAAAAATTAACGTAGAATTCACGCATAATTCCCGGAGCCAATAAGTCATGCATAATTCCAGGAATTCAAGGAAATCCCGGTGAGTGGCCACCCTGGCACGAATATACAAAATTAATCACACATTTTATATTGAAATAAATAACAATGAAAGGCACAAAACAAAGAAAAGAATCCATTTTTATAACAGTGTTTGCCAGTACAACAGGGAAGGAAACGAATGCATTAGTAATAGTATGTATATGATGCCATAATAAAATATGAATTATATAACATCTCCTTTAATAGTCGATCTAGCATTGAACGTTCAAGAGCACCCCAAACTCTTCAGAGAAAATGGACCTATCACCCTTCTCCAATCCAACTCTTTTCATTCCTAGACACAGTCATTTGTGTACAAAGATTGAGGACAAAGGCATTGACGTCATCTGTTGTTCCAGGAACAGGGGATTAGTGCAGGAGGAAAAGCAGCCGTCGTTGTCACAGAGAACTCTTTCCTACAGGACACTATCCGGGGTGCAGGAGGGAGATAAATTGAATTTCTCCCTTCGTTCATAAGGAGGGACGCTTGTGCGTTGGAGATAGAATGGTGGAGGATTTCAGAAGCCTTGTTAGTGAAGGCTGTGGTTGGGGAAGAGTACGAAGGCTGTCGGAGACGAGAAAAATGGTTTATTGGCATCACAAAGAGCGTCTGTTTGATAGAGACGGCCAAATTGGATCTGTTGTTAAGATTTCCCTTCTGTAGATATGTTGGCATAAGTTAAAGCAAGGGTGAATTCCCATAAATCGATATAAGGTTACCTACACTTGGACGTTTTTTAATTCCTTACACCTCTTATTCCCCCTTCACAATTTTAAAACTAGAGGTGAGAAGGGAATTAAATTATTTGCGCAGTGGAAATTATTCAATTTTAAGACTAATCCTTCAGATGGTAATTATGGTCAATGTAAAAGAATCATTTCACTCCCAAATTTTATTAACGAGTCTCTTCTTTAACTATAAATACCAAAATCCTTTAACAATAAAACGCATCACAAATTTATATAACAAAAGTAGAATCTCATTGTTTATCGGTCAACTACAACAAACCTACACAAGAATCATTCTCCCAATACTTTCACTTCTTTAAATACAATGTCCATTCATTTAGGAGGGACACGTAAATCAGTCAAGAAGTTCATTAGTCGGTAGATAATTTAGCTTCAACGAATCTATTGCAACCCAGCATAAAACCCATATGACCAACACGACCCGGAGTAATTTACCCTTACTAAACAATAAATTTCAACGATTTAAACAGTGGAATATCTATTAAAGAACTATGCATAAGTAACTTTAAGGTACGTACATCACTACCAAGCCACGCTGGCCGAAAACGAAGTATACTGAGTTATAACATAATCAGTCCGTGTCAGGAGTATCCGTCCAGTCTCCCAGTCGGCAAGGTTCTACCACGCCAAACTCTTCGCTCATACAGCTCCGAGGTCTACCCAATGGAAGAGCTTGCTTTAGTCACATGATAATACAAGTCTACGTGACGTGAATACCATCCTATATGCTTATAGTTTCTATCTCTCTGTGTTAATCAGAATGAATTATGACTTGATGGAATAGAAAAGGGACGCAAGCATTTCCTAGAAACGTAAGGCTTGATTCACATCTACACTCAAGCAACACTCAGGTCACTGTCCCCTAACGATCCACTCATGGTCAGAGGGTATCCACACTAGCGGTCAAGCTTCGCTCGGGTCAAGGTACGATCAACGTGAGTCTGGTGTAGGTTTCTTAACAGAGTACACAGATTTTTCTGTTTAAAAAGCTTGCCGATTGTGCTAAGTATATTGTTTAAGAGATTTTCAACGACGGACTTGTCTGTTACAGCACTGGCAGTGGGTTTCAAAACCGGCGGGAGAGGGGGCAAGGTGCCAAAACTGGGGGACAAGGTGCCAAAACTGGGGGGCAAGATGCCAAAACTGGGGGGCAAGGTGCCAAAACTGGGGGGCAAGGTGCCAAAACTGGGGGGCCAAGATGCCAAAACTGGGGGGGAGACAATAATGCGGGGGCAAAAGTGGCAAAAACTGAGAAGGCAAACTGCTCCCCTCGCCGCCCCTAATCGCCGCCACTGAGCAATGGCATTAATTTGAAGAAAATAAAGAAGAAAGATAATTGCGAAAACGGGGATTGATTGATATGGTTGATTTACTTCGCTTTTCTGCCAGTTTTGACTAATTGCGAGGATGAGGGTGCGTTGGATGAAGGGAAATCACAAAGAACATCCATGCCCAGGCCGGGATTCGAATTCGGAACACCTGGCGTCGTAGCGCGGATTGATTGATTTAGTTTAATTTACTTCGCTTTTTGTGCCACTTCTGACGAATTTGCGAAGATGTGATGAGTGATGATATCATGAAATTGATGAATGGACACTCACAAACACTCATGCCTAAGCCGGGATCTGAACCTGGGACCACTCGGTCACGGAGGTCAGCTATTAAAATATAATACTGTTTATTGATATACTTTCGGTTTGAAATCGGCCAACGTTTATTTGCAGCTAGAATGTGCAAAACTGTAAATGTCAACAGTGGTAAACACTACTTTGTCGGTCTAGGTTTGGCATGAACATTTTCGGCCTCTTTGTTTCATAACGACATTGTTTACCATTTCTTTTATCAAAAAGTTATCAGATAAACATCAGGTTCTAAGCCTAGTTTCAAGGACCCGATTGTTATGCACATCGTGTGAAAAGTCGTCTTCCTCGACTAAAAAAAATAATAATAGATAAAGGAATCATTTTGTATAGTTTTCCGTTTTCCTCGACTAAAAAAACAAAAGGAATAATTTTGTTTAGGTTTCCGTAAACAAAGAACACGTTCGTTGTTAATCTTGATTCGGAGCTAGATATCAAGAATGATTTTTTTTTCCTTGGCAGAGGGTTGAACAACATCTCCTTTCCTTTTGCACCCCCCCCCCCCCACACACACACAAATAACAATTTCGTTGTCCGGAAAAATAGGATCAGATTTGTGGTTAGTCCACTCTTGAATTTTTTTCATTGGATATAATTGTAATTTGGTTGTTTCGGTCAGTTTTTTCTTAAATTTCTTTTACTCGGGTTTATGAAATCGCATATTTTGACCGATGTTTTACATATAGAATTGAGAGGAAAATATTTTGAGATCAATTTTGTTTATACTCGCCTTTCCGTGTGTTCAAATAGGTCTTTGACTTCAGCCCGGTCATCTTCTAAGCACAAAACTGGGTTACGTATCCTCTGCAACGAGGCTGAAGACTGCTACTGAACCGTGGGTTGAGCGGTACAGATGTTCACATCAACGATTAAGCTTCGGCAAAGTCAAGCTCCGCCCCCTCACGCTCCGGTCAAATATTCTTTCCACCCGATCGTGACCGTGCCCCGCACTGAGCGCGATCGGAACGAACCTTGGCCGGAGTGCCAGGTGTGAACGCTTCTAAAAATCATTCAACAATATTGGACCGCACCGTGAGGGCAGGGTGATCCGAGCGTTACTTGAGCGTAGTGTGAATCAAGCTTAAAGGTCTAAATAAAATGTAGATCAGCAGACAGCGAGTATGGTCCTTGATTGAACGCTCGATAAGGCCATGTCCGAAACGACAGCGCCTAATGCGCCGTTTCAACCGTGATATCTCCGTACCGTTAAAGACCGAATCCGCCGCGTAGATGGGGGTGCGGTGAAGGTGCGACAACTGTCTGTACACTTCAACTCGCTGCAAGGCTACGCTTGGCAGCCATATTGCAACTTTCACTTTGTAGAGGTGACATTAATTTAATACACGATCTAAAACTCGATAGTTGGACATTTTATCGACAACACTGTATTTAGAAAAATTGTAAAATAAAAAAATCACATGCCACATTTTGAACAAATGCCTGAATCGCACGAGGCTAGATTTCCTGCTGGATTTACAAGTTGGACTTGGACTAGTTTTGGTGTACTTGCTCATCTGCTAGTTTCCGCGTCACACGATACTTGCTACCGTACTTGTCGGTATACTTTTCTTTCCACAAGGCATTGCATACAATCTAAAATGATGGACGAGCCACTTGAGGGAGAATGTCGTCTGCTAGCTATTATTTAATGGCTCGAAAGAAAATATGGAACCAAGATATACTCAACAAATTTTTTAATGAACTCGGATAATATGTATATTTATACATGAGATTTGCAAGATTCATTCATAAAAAATATTTTTTTCAACTAAATATGTTCAACACTTAATACATTGGTAACAATAAAGATTTTCATTATCGGCTAATCACGTCTGTCGTGTACAAATCTCTCGTCGCTTTGAATAAATTCCTAAATATTAATGAGAACACGAATGCACCTCTGTTTTTCTTTCATCGAGCAGCGAACAAAGACAACCAACACTCGGAAACCGCAGAAAAAATAACAGTTTTCTTTGCCAAACTCACAGATTAACTTCACATGACCAACCTTTCGGTCTGATTGGCCGTTCCACAGAAATAGCCAGAGAAAGCCAGTTGCAATTGGAACACGGTCTAGTTGTCCAAGCCAGTCTAGAAGCCATCATTTCCAGCCAGGTAGCCAGTCCAGCACCAACTAGGGCATTCCTACTGGAAATCCAGTTCTGTGAGATTCGGCCTTTATTGTAGTAAATAGGTGGAAAACATCAAGATGTTTGATTGGCATCTGCCTTCTGCTTCCACACTGTGCGCCTGTACCTCACATAGTTTTCACTGTCGCTTGGAATTTTTTGTTATCGCATGAGATTTGCAGTAAAATATCAGCAACAGGTTCCTCATACACTTTATCCCCAATACCGGCAAAAATATGTTTATTCACCTAAAGAAATAGAGGCTCTCCTCCTCTCGAAACACAATGTTATAACACGTACAAGGTCTGTCCCAAAAGTAATGAGACTAATTCTGGGGAAAATCGTCTTATTGAAACTAGATTCAAATACAGTTAATATTCTTCAAAGTAGGATCCTATGCACGTTAAACGTGTTGTTTAATGCATACAAACATTTTGAAAGCGCGCAGTGGAAATTTTCGCCTTATAGGTCTACTTGTTTTGCTATGGGGCAGCTATGCTATTAGAAAGTACAGATACAACACCTTTTCCAAAATATGCGAGTTTATTCATATTCACATAATGTGCATATGTGTGTGTCTACATAAAGAAAGATTTTCGATGTTAAACTCGCTGAAATAAACAATTTTCGTGTTGTACCACTTGTGCCAGTTGGATGGATATTAATTGAACTAAATAATTAATAATGATGAATTAAATCTATTTCTTTACAGTCAAGTCCATTTTCCACGTAGTTTAACGGACGAGAAAGATGAACAAAATATAATTTGGATGTGTGAGTGCTAATTTGAAACTTAAAAGTACTTATCCTTCTCCTCCCATGTCGTGGTTTCTCGGACACCTTCCTAAGGTGTCTGTCTAGAGGAAAAACTACTTCCTCTCCCTGGGTCAGAATCCAAAATGCGCTGCCTGAAGGGCTGCGAGTTCGCACCAAGGTTTCCTTGTTACGTCATTGCGTAACCTATTCTATTGCCCTCTGGTGCCAAAATGAAGAATGATTCCATCCATCTGGCACACAAATAAACAAAATGACGGCTCCGCGCGCACTACGGTCCATAATCCTTGAACGTCAACACAGAAGTTCCAGTGTTTCTGTCACTTTTTGTAGCAGCGCAGGAAATCTTGGCCTGAGATGCCTTGCAGAACACATGTCAAGGCTGCTTGGACTTTTTCAATCGTCACAAAACGGTGTCTTTTCAGGCCGAATTTGAGCCTCGACACAAAGAAGCCGGCCGGTGCGACGTCCGGTATGTATGGTGGATGAGGAAGCGTTGACATATTTATCTTGGTCAGAAATTCCTTCACTTGTAGCGATGAGTGAGATGGCGCGTTGTCGTGGTGCAGAAACCAGGCGTTTGCGATCTCAGGGCGGACGCGCGAGACTCATTTTCTCAAGCGATCGAGTGCCAGCGTGTAAAATTCGGCAGTCCAACCTATAGCTGAGATTAACCTCACACTCAAACGTGAGTCCAAAACAGACTTCACTTGAGTCATATAGTCGGCATTTCTGGACGTTGATGGGCGCCGTGAGAGTTTTCCTCGTCTTCTCTTCCTTCATTGAACGCCTTGTCCACCTGCGCACTTGTGCTTTCGTTAAAGTCTCGTACCCATAGGGTTATCTTAACATTTCAAGCATGTCGGTAGTGGATTTACCAAGTTTGACGCAAAATTTTATTGCGTGCCACTGATCAAAACTGCGCTGCATTTTCGACCGTGACGCGACACTAAAACAGCTCCTCACTTAGCTAGCAATACGGACGCTGGAACAGCTCCGAGTCAACTAAGTTGCGTCAGACTGTGTACCTGACATCCCCCACCAACCACCCTGCCCAATAGATCCATCTCCCGACTCTTCTACGTAACTATCCCAGCAAAAAATGGCTCATTACCTTTGGGACAGACCTTGTATATGCAGTAGAAACAATTGACAATGGAGATTGTCTAATTAGCATTATATGCTCTTCTTTGCTCCCTTCCAAAGAATGCAATTTTCCGATTTCCCTAGAAAATTTTGTGCCAACGCTCTCGCTGACGTATACTTCACAAAAAAGAGAGATAAAGATATTCCTTGTGACGTAATCATTGCTTTTGGAAAGCGAAAAAACCAGACTCTCTTTAAGAAAAGTGAAAGAAGAATGCAGCGAAGAAAAAGAAGAGTGCATGTGTTTGTTGGAGGGAAGAATTTTATTAACCAAATGGAACCAGAAATAGAGGAAAATGCCACTCGAAGGAAAGCTATAAAAGAAATTCTCCAAACGGAATTGATTGGATTAGTATGAAATGGTGAATGGTTCGCTCCCTCGAGGGACTGATAAAACATCCCAAAGCCAATATTGGAAATCGACTATCCCGGAATCTCGCTTCATTCAACAAACGACGTTCTTCAGAGAAAGCAAAGAATCTCCAGCAAGGCGACAGTTGTTACTAGCAGAACCACGAAGTTGGAAAGAGTTACTTTATTACATCGGCATACAGGGGCGTACTGGTTTACCCATTGGATCCTGACAGAACAGGCCATGGAGCCCAACCTAGTATATATACAACTAACTACGAGTTACGCCCAATGCATTCTGATGCCAAATAAAAGGCGTAATTATATAGGAAAAAAGAAGCACTTGCCCCACATTTTCAGGTTTATTAAAATTTACATACTTTGGTTAATCTCCTGAGACCTGAGGATCAAAGTAATGATAAGTAATTTTTGTGATTTACCAAATGTAACAATTTAGCAAATTTTCTTGGATGCTATTTCTATGGCATGGATTCTACTTCGCTCCTTCTCCCAAATTAGGCCCATGATTCAAATTAAGTGTTGTTGTATTAGAAATACTACTGTTTTAACTACTCTCCGTACGTTGTAATAATTATACTCAAAATACAACATTGTAACGCAATGTAAATAACCTTTTGCACGTGAATATTACAAATGAGTGTAAACTTGGAGGGTAACAACATTCGTCCCAGCAGGAAGGTGAAGAATTCGATGAGCAAAATTTATTCTGCCTAGGACGCTGAAATCTCTAGATATTGCTATGAAGGGCTTCCCCTATGGTGTAGTGGTAGAGTCGTCGCCTTGTAATCAAGGTGTTCCGGGTTCGAGACCTGGTGGAGGCACATAGTGGTTCGGGCTCCACTTTAAACTATAGGTTCAGTCCCCATTAGCCTTACTGTGCATAAAGTGGGCTTAAAACACCAACTCAATTAATCAACTATTGCTCTGATAATAATGGAAACAAAGGTTTTGTAAGGCACAGAGAGTGGTAACTGTAATATTGACATTCCATGCAATAAACCTAACATCGATTCGCAATTTTAAATAATCGGACAACAAACTCAATTCGTATGTCTGAATTAGTCACATACCAAAGCAGTTTTGAGTCTCGAACGAAAGGAGACCATATGTTACCTATCTGGTTTCGATTCGAGAGACGACTCTCTCAATCTCATCTCGAAGGGCCTAGTTTCATTCTCGTTCTAGTCTCGGGACCATACGTAAGGTTGTACAGTCACTGGCACTTCTGGATTATAATGATTCCATTTAAAGTCAGGCATTGCTACAATCTAGAAGTGTCCGTGGCTAAGCACAGACCACGTGGCATTGAAGCACGTTGTATCGAATATCTACAGTGTGCTTTCTCGAGTGTGCAGCAGTAATGGCAGCAGAAAAGATGAGTGAGCATGCAGAGAATATTTTCTGGTATCCACCAAAATATCATACAAAAATAAATACCTGAGCTAAGAGATCATGTACACTATATAGCCAAAAGTCATTGGACACCCAAGTGAACGTGGCGGCAGTGTCATTATCTGGAGCTGTTTTTCCTGGTTTGGGCTTGTGCCATTAGTTTTGGTCAATGGCAACATGAAGAGTGGTGTGAGGATATTTAGAATGTTGCTCACACTGTGGTAACAGTTTGGAATGGGCCCTTTTCTCTATCAGCACAATAATGCCCCCTGACAATAAAGCAAGGTTCATTTCATCATGGTTTGAAGACAATCAGGTGGATGTACGTACTTAGCTGTCCCGCACAAAGCCCCGACTTGAACTCTATAGAGCATCTTTAGGATGAACTGGAGTGTCGGTTGCATGCCTGACCTCCTCGACCTAAAACCACCTATGAACTATCACGAGGCTACAGAATAAATGGGAAATAAATCCACTAGATATACAGGGTGTCATTTTAGTGGCGCCCACGGACCACAGATTCGTGTAGAGGACATCAAAACAAACAACTTTTCTCAGTAACATTTTTCACGTTGGTGCGTCAATTCGACGCTACAGCCGTTCAAAAAAGACCTTTTTGCCGCCTGGATGCTGGCAACCCAACACAACATTTGATCGTAAGTAGGTGGAACCCAACGTTCTGGAAGGGTCCTTTGACCTACTTTTTATTTTACGACGTTTTACGCACTAAACTAACCTACAATGAGAGAAAAGAGGACAGAAAAAGCTCTGGCATCACTTTTTAAGCTATTTTTTTACCTTTTTCAAATCTTGCTCTTATGCTACCTCGTCTTTTGACCTACTTTTCGCCTTACGACATTTTACTATAAGGCTGTCTCCCCTTACGATATTTTTCTGTAAGGCTGTGGAACGCTACGTTCTGGCGACGTCCTTTGACCTACTTTCTCGCCTTAATGGATTTCTCTCGTAAGGCATGAGCAGTGTTGCCAACTCCTCACTCGAAAAATCACCATGGTTTTTGTTTTACGCACTAAACTAACCTACAATGAGAGAAAAATGGACAGAAAAAGCTCCTGCATCACTTTTTAAGCTATTTTTTATGCTAACTCGTTTTTTGACCTACTTTTCGCCTTACGACATTTTACTATAAGGCTGTCTCCCCTTACGATATTTTTCTGTAAGGCGTAGTAGGTGGAACGCTATGTTCTGGCGACGTCCTTTGACCTACTTTTCGCGCGCAGTGTTGCCAGCTCCTCACTCGAAAAAATCACCAAGGTTTTTGTTTTTGGGTCTAACCTAACCTAAAGCAAGGAGGTGGCAACCTTGCTTGAGGTATTTTCTCGCAGTGTTGCCAACTCCTCACTCGAAAAAATCACCAAGGTTGTTTTTTTTGGGTCTAACCTAGCCTAAAGCAAGGAGGTGACAACCTTGCTTGAGGCTTGCCTTACAGTGCATAAAGCAAGGTTGCCAACCCGCTGGTACTTTTGCCATAGCCTTTTACAAGAAAAAAAAAGAGAAAGGGAAGAGTTAAACAACCGACAGCTTACCCACAGCCTTTTTTGCTCTAACCTTACCTAAAGCAAGGAGGTGGCAACTTTGCTTGTGCAATCAACCCGGTTGACCCCCTCAAGTAAAAATCAGCGTTGCCAACTCCTCACTCGAAAAAAAAATCACCAAGGTTTTTTTTGGTCTAACCTAACCTAAAGCAAGGAGGTGGCAACTTTGCTTGTGCAATCAACCCGGTTGACCGCCCTCAAGTAAAAATCAGCGTTGCCAACTCCTCACTCGAAAAAAAATCACCAAGGTTTTTTTTTGCTCTAACCTAACCTAAAGCAAGGAGGTGGCAACTTTGCTTGTGCAATCAACCCGGTTGACCGCCCTCAAGTAAAAATCAGCGTTGCCAACTCCTCACTCGAAAAAAAATCACCAAGGTTTTTTTTGGTCTAACCTAACCTAAAGCAAGGAGGTGGCAACTTGCTTGAGGCTTGCCTTACAGCGCATAAAGCAATTTTTGCCAACCTGCACACACTGGGCAAGGAGAGCCGGCACTGCCGTAAAAGAGAGAGAGATGGGTGGATGGCAACGCAGTATGTGTGTGCGTGTGTGCGTATAATATGTAGCATTATTAACTAGAGTGTGTTGGCAATTTACTTACAACTAAGAAAAATAGAGATGCCAACGTTGGTGTAAGATGAAGAGAGAGAGACCCGTGGCTGGCAACAGTAATAAGCGAATGCGCCATATCGTAATTTTCCAACTCCGTATATCGTGACCTTTGTAAACCTCTCTCGGGGGAACGATGTGCCACACACACGCGCGCACACGCCTGTATTGTGACGCAAGCGAACAAACAAATAATAATTGTTGTCTTTTAGGATACCTGGCCCCTATAACCTCGCGAGGGTGCGTGGTGCCCAACACAGTTCTAATGGCCACGGCTAACAAAGTCATGCCTCTGTAGAGTTTCACGTGTTTTTTTTTCTCAAACTTCTATGAAACTCTACAGAGGACCTCCGTAATGCATGCAACGTGTACTAACAACTCTAGTGTTATTTGATGTTGTGATATTTTTGGATATAGAGTTTTATTGTGAGATATAGATAAAAATAATTATGTTTATTATAATATTTTCTTGATGAAGATGGAGAATATGTGTGTGTTACAAATAAAGTTGCATGCTTTTTTTTCTAGTGTGTGTATGTGTTTTTGATGTTTCGACAGCATCTGAAACGATAAAAAAAGAAATTTTATTGTTAATTTTCACGTGTAAAAACAACAACAAATTTTGTGCAAATTCTGATTGTCTCGTGCTATAGTGCAAAAAAAGATAATGTAACTGATAACTAATGAAATTGACATTTGTAACTGATCTGAACTAGTGAAATTTGTATTGTGCTATTGTAACTGATTGTGCTAGTCCAAAAAATTTCTTATTGTGCAAGAAAAGATGTAAAAAACTTGTTAAAACTGCTCTGTGACCCTCTCGTTCTTCACGTCGTAGGCGAAGGACTTCTCTGCAACCAGGATGACGCTGCACAGAGTATCGGCAGGCAGCGCGTCGTGGAACTCGCAGACGACCTTGATGTTGGTTCGATCGTTGACTACCACCTGCTTTCTTTTTGTGGTGTTGATGACGAACATCGGCCTGCGGATTTTGAATTCGCTGGGGGTGTAGTACATGTCCACACTTCCCTCGGTCACGCGTTTGTAAGCCGTGTAAGCTTCGTAAAGTTTGAGGTAATCATCTTTGGTTATGTCCAGGTTGTAATTTTCGCGCGGGAACACTTCGTTGCGTCCATTCTTGAGATAAACGTTCTTGATCTTGCAGTCGTCGAATTTGCTGGAATCCTTTTCCTGATTGTTGTCCCTCCCGGTCTGAAAGAGCACTACGACGAAATCTGGCATGTCGAACTGTATGTTGTTGAACTGAGTCGTCACGTCGAATTCCATGTGACTTCCCGACGCCATCTTCTGCACGCACTGGTAACCGTGAAAGTGAATCGGCACCTGCGGACTTTTCAAGATCTCCGCTTTGTACTTGAGGGCGTAGTTTGTTTCGTATTCCACGATCGGCATTCTCAATTCCATGCTCCGGATGACGCACTTGGCTGCTTCGGGTAATGTGTTGGCTATCGGCGTGGTGCCGTCCGGACCCAAAGTAGCGTATCGCATCAGTGCGTTGTTGTCGTTGGCAGCTCTTCGAAACGTAACGCGCAGTCCTCCCTTCCACATGATCTCCTTGTAGTCCGAGAAGAAACCAGGCAGCAGACGCATGGGAAAGAGCACCGTGTGACTTGTCGTCGATATTTTGGTTCCCGCTTCGAATCCCCCGGCCTGGTAGTATGCCGCGTCCGTTTTGGATAATTTCAACGTTCCCACTGCCGTCGACGTGATGCCTGGATAATCTATTCTGTCGATGACGGTGTTGTGTTTCCTCACCTCCACCTGCGAGAACAGGTGAGGCACGAAGTTGTCCACGAGTATCAAGTTTGCTGCTGCGGGAAACGCGTCTCCGCTTTCCTTCTTCACCACGTCGAATTGAAGGTAGAGGTCCGCTCTGTGAGGATGAACGAACCCATCCCCTACGTCCACGTCGTATTCGATCTCCCTGTTCGCTTCGTTGAGATTGGCGAACGTGCGACGGTTGGGAGGGAAAGATTGCAATTCGTAACTTTCGATTTGCTCCATTTTTTTTTCACTATGTGTGTTATTTATTATACGTTGATCTCCACGATGGCAGTGGTCGTTGCACCTGCGAAATCCACCACCTCTCCTTTCTCGTTCGTCACCACCAACTCTATGTCGTCTATGCGGTTGCGACATACTGGAAAATAGATCGGCGAAGACGGCGTGTAGATGATCGGTTCCATGAACTCGGAACTTGGTTTGAAAGTGGCTATGATTCCCGTCTGCTTGTGACTTCCCAGTAATCCGTCCGAGGATTTCGTGATCATGCCTTCCGCCACGTTGCAGTGTACGTTCAGAGTTTCGATGGCTAGAAATTTAGGAATATTGACTGCCGTGTGCTTGATGCCAGCTTCGAGTTTGGTGTCGTTCTCGAAACCTAAAAGTTCTCCCATGGTGCCCAGGTCCACGGTCTCCGTCGCGGATAGGATTTCCACTCTGTGCGTGACCGAATTTTGAGAAAGGTACGTGCCTTTGGGTAATTGAGCTTGCAAAGTGGAAAGATTGTATTGTCCTGGCGTGACGACGATGTGTTCGCTTCCGACGCTAATTTTGTTGTTGTGCTGCGTAACATTGGGTATGAGGTACATGCTGTAGAATGCACGCAGAGCCACGGATTTAGGATAGACGATGTCGTCGTGCAGCGTGAGTTTCAAGATCGAAGATTCGCTCGTGAGATGGAACACGCCCATCCTAGTGATGCTGTTTGAGGTTCCACAATGCTTTCTGGAAATCCTCGATCGTAGGGTTATTTATTTTAGAGAGAAACGCGAGCACGGAGAGGCAGAGATGACCGCAGTTCACGTCTCCGAAATTTTGAATGCGTTCGTCGTTGTAGTATATAGAGGTTTTGTTTGTTTTCAGATAATGAATTAAATTTGTAGGTGGAACACCTCCGAAAGAATCGAAAACGAATGCTTTATCATTGTCGTTTTTGTGGTAACATATCCAATGCGTGCCTGGATTTTCTTGACCGTCCAAGTTGACTACTCCGCATTCTCTTCTTTTGACGCTTGAAGGTAACGAGTCGGACATGAAAACTCCTCTGAAGTGTTTGATTCGTAACGGTCCGATCAGAGATTCAATGTCTCGGTTGGTGAGTGCTGCTGTTTCTTTTTTTTAAACTTTTTCATCACGCCCTTCCCCCCTTTCTTCTCCATGGCCAGGTTGTGACGTTTCTGTTCTTCCAATTCCGCCTTGTTCTTCTTCGAGTCGATGACGGTTTTCGCGATGGCGGCACTTCCGCCGGCCAAACTTCCAACGGCCCCCAATGCTGCCAGGATGGCCGGGATGCTGAATATGAAACCTCCGATCTTTTGCTGTTTCCGCGAACGCTGCAATCTTTTCAATTGAGGTGTGCTGAGCAGCAATTTCATTCCGTGTCCTTTCGACAAGCAAGAACGTTTCTTCTCGCGTTGTTTCTTGGTGAGTAACCCATCGAGGGTACCTAGATTCTTTAGATTCGAATATGGTATCTGGTACACGACACCCTTGGGCTTCATGTTGATGTTCTATGTGTTATTTTCACGGTATGTTATTTATATATATATTCTGAGATTTTTTCTTGTGTAGTTTTTTACGGTATGTTATTTATATATTTTCAAGGCCTCGCAGTCGTTACACAAATTCTATTACGTGCTTTGTTTTCTTGCCAAGAAGTTCCTTTGTCCCCTTGTACACAATTCGAGTTTTGTTCTCGATTAAAATAGATAGCTTCTCGTCAGATAACATGTTAGCGTATCGATCTGGTAAAAATAGACTGTATTGTGCGTTGAGCAACAGGCGTACCTTGGGACCATACTGGGTAGAAACGATTGAACCGGAAGTTATCGTGTAAGGTTTGTCGACTTCCAATTCCTGAATTTTTACATACTCGACTGACAAATTTAGCATTTGTTTTAATGCTTGGAGATCACTTATTTTTTCAGTCGTCATATCAAAAAAAATTTCAAAGTGTTAGAGAGAAATTTAATTGTTTTTCACGATGTGTGTTATTTATATATACCAAAGATTATTTATTTATATATCAAGTTTTTTTTGACACGTATATATATTATTATTTTTAACAGAGGAAGAAAGTCCGTGCTTCGGAAAACGCGATGATGTGCGTAATGATATCTTCCGTCTCCTGCATAGACTTGTACCAATCTACTGTGTACCGTCTTCTTCCCTGCCTTGCCTCGTGCAATTCATCGAACCTATCGTTTAATTTCTCCCCTGCAGCCGAAAGCAGAATGTTGAGATCACCACACCTCAGGCCGCTGATCTCCCGAAGATGGTCCTTGAGAACCATTTCACAAGGGATGCGAAATTCCGGCGTCGTTTTTGCCATGATTACAAGTTTATTAACATCTCTGTTTACTACTTTTTTGAATATTTTAGATAGTAGCTCGGGTGGCAAATCAGTTATGCAAGCCATGTTGTTTTTTTACTGGATGTTATTTATATACCCCACCCCAATTTTTGTTTCGTGTTCATGGCGATGGTGGTACCCAGTGCGGCGACCCGTTCACCCAGCGATGCGTCTCTGCTGACGAACCTTTCGAAAGCTGCGTGCTCTAACTTTCTGTCTGCTTCGTGACGTGCGTCCAGATCCGTCTGCGTGGTGTTGTAGGCGATGTCGTGATCTTTGCATGCCGCGTCCAACGGATTCACACCCTTGTCTCCTCTCTCCAATCTTTTCTCGAGTTTGGTACCCGGTCCGCAGTACTGGTAGCCAGGTAGATGCATCTCGAAAGGTAACTTGTTGATGATGTCGTTCACGAGTCCCTTTCCTTCGGCCACGTTCCAAAATTTCGGAGGCAGCGTGTTGATGATTTTGATCAGGTAACCTATGCCCTTGTCGTCGTTCACGATGAAGTTGGAAAGTTTCGTGCTGATCATGTCCACGATGCCAACCTTCTCGTTGTAGAAATTACGGTTGCCTGCATTCTCTTCGCCGGCTATCACCAACAATCGGTCCACGAGCTTCCTAACGTCGTCCACCCAAACGAATTCTTTGGGTAACGTGTTGTAGCGTTTGACGCCGCTACCCGTTTTGACCTGGTTCCAAATCGGTTTGATTAGATTCCTGTACTTCTCGCCGCTGCTCGATTTCACCCTATTCTGCGAGGCGTCGTTGTTCTGGTACAAGGCATCCGTCATGATCAAAATTTCCTTGTAACTCTGGTAATCTTCGTCGGTGTAATCTTTCGGCTGCTTTTTGGCGACGAGTTCCCACAGTCCCACCGTACCCGGATACCTGTTCCAACTATCCTTGTCGCCTAAATTGACTTTAATGTCGTCGCCTTCGAAGGTCACCTTCGATTTCCCAATCTTCCACACCACACCGCCGCCTTCGCTGGTTTCCATGCTGGGATACAATCCGAACACTTCATCCTTGTCGAACTTCCCCGTACTCAGGTAGTCTCGTGCCAAAGGCCCCAACTCGATTTTATCCGAAGACGACGTGCTGCCTATGGCTCGACGTCGTGCCGGTGCATCCTTCAGTTCGAACGGCGTCGAAGGAATGCTCGAAATGGGCGTGGGTACAGCATAACTTTTAGCTGCGAGCGGCACGAGTTCGTTGATCAAATTTTTATTTTGTTCCGTGACACTTTTAATTTCTTTACCTAGACCGCTGATGGCATCGATCACAGGTTGATCCTGACGTTTCTTCTCTTCGTAGAATCCGCGATTCTCGGATTTCCAACCTTTGAAGCGTTTCGCGAGGTAATCGCGAAGCTTGAGATTTTCGTCTTCGATTTTTCGTTTCGTCATGACGTTATTTATATACGTCGTTTCTCACAACGTTGCAACGTTTAGAAAGTCGTTGATTTTGTTTCCGTATTTTCCGTCGTTGGGTTTCCTCGTCATGTCGATCGTTGCGAATCCGAAATCGTCACCGTTCCAGCAAGTAGAGCAGCAGCGTTCCGAAAATTGATTGTAGTTCATGTCTCCGCCTACGTAGTCATCGTACGCGTGCTTGAGGTTGGTGTGATCTTGACGAAACAAACATATGAAATTAGCGTTGTCGCGTACTAACTGTTTTGGAATTTTGGAAAACGTTTGAGCTAGGTAAAAGCAATCCATTCCCTTGTGACGACCTTGCGTGAAAAAGTTGCGAATTTCATTTTGATTTTCCAGGATGGCGTCGTCGAACACAACGACTGAATTTTCACGACAATCGTCGAGTGGTTTTATTTCCGAGGCGAACGTTGCAATGTCCAGACCATCATACAGTTTCATCAGTTGCTGGTATTTGGATTGCTCCAAACTTTTCGAGAACACGTACAGGTACCTGTTCTTCCAATCTAACCAATTCGGTGCGAGGAGAAAATTGTCCACGAGCAGTGTCGTTTTCCCACACCCCGAAGGACCTACGATCAGACAGCGGATGCTGTCGGGAAGCAACTTGCCGTTCTTTTTCTTCGTTTGACTTTCCGGATCCGGTAGACGCTTCACCACATTCCACGTACTCACAAGATCACTTCGTTCGCGTCGATCCAACTCTTTTCCGGAAGTCCCAGCCATTTGACAAACAGTTTGTCACCTTTCCTACACAATACTTTCTCGATGAGGTACGTGTCGGGGTGTTTTGTTTTAGAGAGTTCCTCTTCGTAAAATCTTCCTTTCAAAATCTCGCCGCTACTATCTTTTATTATATACGTGTGTCGGTTTCCGGGTAAAACTCGAACCACCGTAAAGAGTTCCGTGCTCCAATTTTTTGTGAATCCCTTCTCGAAGGTGCGTTTGAATTTGCTGATCCTCACCTGGTCTCCAATTTTGTATTTAGCTTTTTTTGTCGTGGGAGTGTACTTTGGACAGTAAACGGTAGAAATTAAACGCTGCTCGTCAGATTTCGTAACGTCGGCTGGCTTCATGCCTATCGTTCTGTGTACCGTATCATTATAGGTGTCGACGAGTTCCGGCAGGATGTCGACCCATTTGTAATTTCCCCGAAGCGTGAATCGTTTCCACATGTGTGTTTTCAAGGTTCGATTGAATCTTTCCACGATGCTGGCTTTGATGTGACTGAAGGTCGAATAATGTCGAATGTCATGTTTTTGAATAAACTTTTGGAATACGGAGTTGTAAAATTCTTTACCGTTGTCCGTTTGCAGAAACCGTGGTCGTCTGCCGCCGCTTTCGCGAAAAATTAATTTGAATGCTTCCGTGACGCACGTTCCCGTTTTCGCCTTCAAAGGCAGAGCCCATGCGAATTTCGAAAACGTGTCTATGACGGTGAGGAGGTACTTGTTGCCCTTGTTCAATTTATGTACGTTTTTCAAATTGCCGCTGCTCATCTACACGAGGTCGCTTTGCCAGAGGTCGTCGATGCCCTTGGTTACCACAGCCAAACGTTCGTAGTTACGGCGTGCAGGTTTATGCAATTCTTCGACGATGGCTTGCCTAGACATTTTTTCTTAGAGATTACGTTTCAAGAGAAGCACAAGCGTGATGGGATTCAAAGAGGGTGGCACTTCGCTCGTGTTTTGAATGATCAGCTTATCGCCGGCACTCACGTCGAAAACGGTGAGATCTTCGTCTTCGTGTATTTCATATACGTTGCGCGTTTCGTTCCAACGTGCCAGAGGAATGTTTCCTGCTTTCTGGACACCACGATTCGATATCAAGGTCATGGTGGGAACGCTAGCTTTTCTGCCGTGAGACCAGTACGAAAATTCGTTTATCTGAATCGTGCCATCGAGGAGAAACTTGTAGTACGGATGATAAGGATGCAACATGTACAGATTGTTACCTTCGACGAACGTGGAGATTCTCTGTTGATTGGGTACGCTGTTGATTTCGATGGCTTGCAGAGAATGCAGTTTAGCGAATTTAGTATCGACGCTAACGAGGTTGCTGTGAAGCTGTCCCAGTGTATTTTGTACGGGCAACAAATATTCGACTATGGTATCCGTTACTGTAGAAAATGACGGTTTGATTTTCACTTCCACGTTCAACTGCTTGTAGTTTTCGTTGAGTTCTTGCAGCTTGGCACCGAAAGAGGCCAGCGTCGATTCCTGCGTGGATTCCAGCACTCCAACTTGATCTCTGATGTTGACGACAATACTCTGAAGGTTCTCGACTTGATTCAATTTCGAACTTTTCTCGGTAAGATCGTTCACGATGCTTCGCATCTCGGTAAACTGCATGTGAAGATCGGCGACGCTCTGCGAAGTGGGCAGCGTCGACACCAGCGAAGCAAGTTCGTCTCGAATCTGTTCCACGTTCGCCGTTTCCGTTTCTAGTCGTTTCAGCATTCGAGATATGTTTCTTTTCAAAGCGTGCAATTCTTTGGAGGTGGGGAGATTGGCCACTTTACTCTCGAGATCGCTCAATGAGCTTTTGATGTCGTTCGAATCGGATAGTGCCGTCACCGCCGTTTTCAATTTTTCCAAATCTTCGCTCGAAGGCACGCTCGTCCGTAACGATTCCAAGTCACCCTGTATGTTGTCCAGTACGTGATGAAAATGAGCAAGATTGGATTCGACGTTCAAATTTTCTAAATATTCGATCTTCTGCTGAACCGTGATTAACGTGTCCTGAATGCTCGTCAACGCGCTCGCTTCAGCGTGAATATTTTTAATTTCTTCGTTGATCAATTCCAAGGATGCCTGAAGCGTAGCGATGGTGGTTTGAATGTGTTCGAAATCTTGATAAGCCTCCAATTGAATTTTTATGTTCGCAACGCTCTTGCCGATGACCTGCAGTTCGTCTGACGATGGTAGGTTCGTCATGGTATCTTCCAAAGTCTTTAACTTGGATTTAATTTCTTCCAACGTGCTGGCGAATTCTTCTTGTAATTTGGAAACGACGACGTGCAAGCGTTCTACATCAATATCCTTCACGACGGTTTGAAGTTCTGAGAAATTTTTTTCGATTGCGGAAGTTCGTTCTTCAATTTCGAGTTTCAATTTTTCCAAATCTTCATTTTTCGATTGAAATTGCTGTAATTTGGCCAAATCATTTTGAAGCGAATCCACGCTCAACTGTATATTTTGAACGCTGTCGTAAGAAGGTACGTCGACATAATTTTTTATGAGCGTTTTCAGTTCGGAATCGATTTTCAGAATGGGGTCGAGACATTGCGTTTGGAGCGTAGCGATTTCCGACTCTAAACTTTTGTTTAAGGTCTCCTGCAAAGCGATCAAATCGCTCCTCAACTTTTTAATTCGGACGTCCAACATGAGAATCTCTTCTGCGTGGTCTACACGCTTGGTGTTGCCGAAAATGTCGTTAGGCATTTTTGGTTAACGGTTATTAATAATAGGATAGACGATACGTAATTCTACGAAGAGAGGAATGAGTTTATCGTAATCTCCTAGGAGTTGAACGTAAAGATAATCTCCTGCAGAAACATCGTACGTAATGTTAGAAAGTATCTTGTCGTGCTTGATTCGAAAAATGTTCTTGCCGGTAGATATTTTGATTTCGCCTACGTTTTCCGGATTCACGGTGATTTGAAGTTTTCCACCGATCGGAATTTCGTAAAAATGTAAATTGTTGTTGAAGACGTAAAACATCTTGCCCACATCATCATCCAATTTCGTCCAAATACTGTTGAGATGAACAATCAGTAGACCATTGAGTTTAGTTAACATGGAAGGTAGATCTGTCGTCGTGCGGTGTACAGCCTCCATGTTGGTTTGTTTTCGAAAACCAAAAAGATTCATGCTGGTTATTTAAGAAAAAAATTGAGAACATATCTAATATAAGCAGCACCGCAAATAGTAACTTCATCTATGGTAGATCATTTATGGTTTTGGGGTCTAATATAAATAACACCACAAATAGTAACTTCATCCATGGTAGATTATTTATGCTTGGGGGTCTAATATAAATAATTACTACAAATAGTAACTTCATCTATGGTAGATCATTTATGGGTTTCGGGGTCTAATATAAATAACACCACAAAAAAATGTGTGCAATTTAGTAACTTCATCTTTTTTTCTTAGCAAAAAATGGAGAAGAAGGGAGCGAAACGTGCATGCGACCAATGTGGGAAATATATATCCATTTCTAACTTGAGAAGACATCGGAAGAATGTGCATGGCGAAGGATCAAGTAAGAGAGAGCTCGATGTTGACGATCAAGCTCCACGAAAGAAGCAGAAGAGTGCCGGCGAAACTATTCGAAATATTTTAACCGAGGAGACTTTCCGATCTGAAGAAACATCTGATCTAAACAATTTTTTTCGCTCGGTCAAAAGCAAGTTAATTTCGTCTATCACCGAAGTTTTGTTGCAATGCTCGTTGAAAATCCACCTCATCGTTTCCGTCATTTACGAAAACATGAAAAAAGAGCGAGAAACTTTCCATCATTACACTGGTGTAAAAAGCCTCCACGCCGCCGACGTCGATGAGGTGGATGCCATTTGCAACCAGATGTTTGACGCTTTGTTGAACAAGCACGAGACTTTCCAAAAACGTGGATCGGGTTGGACACTTTGCGGTTCGCCTCACACTTTAACTTTGAAGATAGCACGATACAACCCGATGGGAGCATCCAGCTTCATCGATTTGCCTCGGGAAATAGCCGCTAAGAAAGCCATAATAAACATTCAAAATGAAGATAACAGATGCTTTTTGTGGTGCATCATTGCCGATCATCACCCAGCCAATAATAACAAACATTGTTTATACCACTACAACAAGCCAGAATATCTCTCAGAATTTGAAAAACCTATGGCTGGCATTAATTACCCTGTAAATCTACGAGACATTAGTAAATTTGAGGCACAGTACAAGACAGATAAAAACGAAAATATAGCAGTACACATCTTCGGATTAGACAAAAACAACACCATCTACGTTCTCAGACACAGCAACATTAAAAGTAATCGCGTCATCAGATTACTCCTGATCGAAAATGATGATAATTATCATTACTGTCTAATCCAGAATCTTCCAAAATTAACAAGAAGTCAAATTACCACAGATCACCATAAAATTGGAGTATGCGACAGATGCCTGAGTATATTCTACGGTCAAGGAAAAAAGAATGCTGATGAAGAACTCCGAGATCATCATGAAATGTGCAGTAAACATTCGGCTACGACTATCAAAATGCCCTCTCGAGACATGACATTTTCCAACTACAAGGCGTTACTCTGGCATCCCGTGGTGATATGCGCCGACTTTGAAAGTTTCCAACTTCCACTCGCCACATGCGAACCGAATCCCAGCGTATCGAGCACCACCGAAATTCTACATCACGAAGCCTGCGCTTTTGGATTGATGGTCAACAACACAGGCAATGTTATTTTACATCGCGGCAATGATGCTCCACAAAAATTTGTTCAAACCTTGAAACGGCTGGCCATACAATTCGCTCCTCTACTAAGAGAAGACAAAGCAATGGAGCCTCTTACCCAGGAAGAGAAGGAAGCATACGACCTTGCCTCTCAGTGTGGTGTGTGCGAAAGTAACTTCACCCTCGAAAATATCAAAGTTCGCCACCACAATCATCACACGGGAAAATATGTGGCCCCCCTGTGTAACAACTGTAATCTACAAATCAAGAAACCAAATTTTATTCCTGTATTCATTCACAATTTGGAGGGCTACGACGCCAAAATCTTCATAAAGGAGATGGGATGCGACGCTCAACCCATTAGCGTCGTAGCTCGCACCAACGAGAAATTCATTTCATTCAGCAAGAAGGTCGACGTTTGAAATGGCAATCACGTAGAAATTCGCTTCTTGGACTCCTACAACTTTCTGTCTTCGAGTTTGGCGACACTCGCGTCTCAACTCACCGACGATGATTTGGTCGCCACCAGGAAATGTTTCGGCGACCAACATTTAGCACTGTTGAGACGCAAGGGTGTTTACCCCTACGAATATATGACGGATGCTTCCAAATTCTCAGAAACATCGTTACCACCGAGAGAAGCATTCTACAGTCGTCTTAGCGACACCTGTTGCAGCGAAGAGGACTACCATCATGCTCAGCTCGTCTGGTCTACATTATCTTGTCAAACCATGGCCGACTATCACGATCTGTATCTGAAACTGGATGTTACGCTATTGAGCGACCGTTTTCATCTCCATCGCTCGAGAGGAATGGCAGCATATGGTTTGGACCCCGCTTTCAGCTACACCACACCGGGTTATTCTTGGCAGGCGATGTTAAAATCCACGAAGGTGAAGATAGAACTCATCAAAAACATCAATCAATTTTTGTTTGTCGAAGAGGCAAAACGTGGTGGAATCGTCCAGTGCCCCCTTCGATACGTCAAGGCCAACAATCGATATGTCGGCGATTTCGATGCGCGGAAACCGACAAACTTCTTGGCATACTGGGACATGAACAACCTGTATGGTTATGCCATGTCCGAGACTCTGCCCATCGGAGAATACGAATGGATGAGCGAGCAGGAACTTCAAGATTGTTTGGAATGGAGCGAAGATCATGAAAATGGATGTTTCCTGAAAGTAGATTTGGAATATCCTGCATCGCTTCATCGAGAACACCATGGATTTGCGATGGCACCTGTGATGGAAACGGCTCCGGAGAAAAAGCTGATGCTCACCTTCAAGAGCAAAAAGAATTACGTGGTGCATTATCGTCTCCTACAATTCTACCTCCAGCATGGATTGGTTTTGAAGCGCGTGCACTCGGGATTGAAGTTTAGACAGACCAGGTGGCTAGCACCCTATATCGACGGCAACACTCAACGTCGAGCATCAGCTTCTTCTTCCGCAGACAAAGACCTATACAAATTAATGAACAACAGCATCTACGGCAAGAGCATGGAAGATGCGAGGAAAAGAAGAAATTTCAACTTGGTCTCCGACCCGAAGAAAATAAACAAGCTCGTCGCTCGGCCCACGTACAAGAACTTCACGATACTGAGCGACACGTTGGTATTGATCGAACATGCTCTCCGCCACATAACATTCAACAAACCAATCGCCGTGGGAGTCGCGATCCTCGAGTTGTCGAAGCTGGCCATGTACAAGTTTCACTACGACATCATGAAACCACGCTATGGAGAGGCGATCGAGGTGGCGTACACCGACACGGACAGCTTCGTGTACAACATCCACACCGATGATCTATACGAAGATCTAAAAAGCATGAGCCAGCATTTCGACTTCTCTAATTATCCCAAAGATCACGCTCTCTTCGACGACAGCCAGAAAATGACGATCGGGAAGATGAAGGATGAAGTCAACGGCCGCATCATCACAGAGTTTGCTGGTCTTCGAGCGAAAATGTACGCCGTGAAAATCCAGGACGAGACCGAAATAAAAAAAGCAAAAGGGGTGGGGCGTTCGAGCACAAACAAACTGACCGTAGAAGATTACAAGTCGTGCTTGTTCGACAAAAAAATCAAACGCATGACCGAACATCGGATCACGAGCACCATCGACCAGTTGCACACATCCACGATCAACAAAGTGGCGCTTGATCCCCACGACACCAAATTGAGGCTACTCGACTGCAACATCCACACCCGAGAATGGGGATGTCATGACGAGGAAGAAACCTGCTCGCACCATTAGACTTCTTCATCAAAAAAGTATGTATTATTTCCTGCACCACTTTTTTTTAAAAAAAACAATCATTCACACTAATTTTTGCATTCACACTTTTTTTATATTTTTCTATCATATTATGTACACTATTTTGAGGATATTTTTTTCTTTCAGATGCAGCACCCTACGGAAACTTTTTTACTTCTTACACTTTCTATTCTTAACCAAAATTTTTTTCTTCTCTTCAATCATAAAACACACACATTACACACGGAGGTCCTCTGTAGGGAGTCATGGGGGTGTTAAAAAAAACACGTGAAACTCTACAGAGGCATGACTTTGTTAGCCGTGGCCATTAGAACTGTGTTGGGCACCACGCACCCTCGCGAGGTTATAGGGGCCAGGTATCCTAAAAGACAACAATTATTATTTGTTTGTTCGCTTGCGTCACAATACAGGCGTGTGCGCGCGTGTGTGTGGCACATCGTTCCCCCGAGAGAGGTTTACAAAGGTCACGATATACGGAGTTGGAAAATTACGATATGGCGCATTCGCTTATTACTGTTGCCAGCCACGGGTCTCTCTCTCTTCATCTTACACCAACGTTGGCATCTCTATTTTTCTTAGTTGTAAGTAAATTGCCAACACACTCTAGTTAATAATGCTACATATTATACGCACACACGCACACACATACTGCGTTGCCATCCACCCATCTCTCTCTCTTTTACGGCAGTGCCGGCTCTCCTTGCCCAGTGTGTGCAGGTTGGCAAAAATTGCTTTATGCGCTGTAAGGCAAGCCTCAAGCAAGTTGCCACCTCCTTGCTTTAGGTTAGGTTAGACCAAAAAAAACCTTGGTGATTTTTTTTCGAGTGAGGAGTTGGCAACGCTGATTTTTACTTGAGGGCGGTCAACCGGGTTGATTGCACAAGCAAAGTTGCCACCTCCTTGCTTTAGGTTAGGTTAGACCAAAAAAAACCTTGGTGATTTTTTTTCGAGTGAGGAGTTGGCAACGCTGATTTTTACTTGAGGGCGGTCAACCGGGTTGATTGCACAAGCAAAGTTGCCACCTCCTTGCTTTAGGTTAGGTTAGACCAAAAAAAAAACCTTGGTGATTTTTTTTTCGAGTGAGGAGTTGGCAACGCTGATTTTTACTTGAGGGGGGTCAACCGGGTTGATTGCACAAGCAAAGTTGCCACCTCCTTGCTTTAGGTTAGGTTAGACCAAAAAAAACCTTGGTGATTTTTTTTTCGAGTGAGGAGTTGGCAACGCTGATTTTTACTTGAGGGGGGTCAACCGGGTTGATTGCACAAGCAAAGTTGCCACCTCCTTGCTTTAGGTTAGGTTAGAGCAAAAAAGGCTGTGGGTAAGCTGTCGGTTGTTTAACTCTTCCCTTTCTCTTTTTTTTTTCTTGTAAAAGGCTATGGCAAAAGTACCAGTGGGTTGGCAACCTTGCTTTATGCACTGTAAGGCAAGCCCCAAGCAAGGTTGTCACCTCCTTGCTTTAGGCTAGGTTAGACCCAAAAAAAAAACCTTGGTGATTTTTTCGAGTGAGGAGTTGGCAACACTGCGAGAAAATACCTCAAGCAAGGTTGCCACCTCCTTGCTTTAGGTTAGGTTAGACCCAAAAACAAAAACCTTGGTGATTTTTCGAGTGAGGAGCTGGCAACACTGCGCGCGAAAAGTAGGTCAAAGGACGTCGCCAGAACATAGCGTTCCACCTACTACGCCTTACAGAAAAATATCGTAAGGGGAGACAGCCTTATAGTAAAATGTCGTAAGGCGAAAAGTAGGTCAAAAAACGAGTTAGCATAAAAAATAGCTTAAAAAGTGATGCAGGAGCTTTTTCTGTCCATTTTTCTCTCATTGTAGGTTAGTTTAGTGCGTAAAACAAAAACCTTGGTGATTTTTCGAGTGAGGAGTTGGCAACACTGCTCATGCCTTACGAGAGAAATCCATTAAGGCGAGAAAGTAGGTCAAAGGACGTCGCCAGAACGTAGCGTTCCACAGCCTTACAGAAAAATATCGTAAGGGGAGACAGCCTTATAGTAAAATGTCGTAAGGCGAAAAGTAGGTCAAAAGACGAGGTAGCATAAGAGCAAGATTTGAAAAAGGTAAAAAAATAGCTTAAAAAGTGATGCCAGAGCTTTTTCTGTCCTCTTTTCTCTCATTGTAGGTTAGTTTAGTGCGTAAAACGTCGTAAAATAAAAAGTAGGTCAAAGGACCCTTCCAGAACGTTGGGTTCCACCTACTATCGTATCTGTGACGTCATTTCCTGTGGCGAAACAGCGCACGGTAGGGTTGCAAGGATCACACAAATTTTGTGAAAAATGACAAACTACCAACCACATTATTAGCTGTAAAACGAAGCGAGAAACGCGTCCAGTAAACCGAACATCATAGCCTACCAGCCAGAAGTTCAGCAGTCATCTCAGAAGAAGGGGGAAGTAAACCAACGGTATGAGAAATGGTAAAAAAGTATTTAAAATGAAGTGTCATTATCGGATTTTAACTCGGCCTACATGTCAAATATCATCAACAATAAATTGTATTGTACTTGCAACTTACATTTGGCTGTTTACGCCCAGCTACATATCAATTATATTTGCAAATCTCGTTGCAAGGTTGATATCTACAGGTTTGTGTCCAGATGCCTTGTGGTACTTTGTGCTGATAACGGAAGTATCTGAGGTTCACGTTGTTACATTACGGCTAAAACACGTACAACCACAGTAACAATCTAATGATGAATCAGTAGCGAATATACTGCCCGGTTCAGAGTTGCAAACTATTACATGTGTATCCGGTGCGTAGATAAACAGAGTCGTCGGAGAGTTTGTTTTACTACTATTTATATCCCTGTATTTTCAACCATTTTTGTCACCTGCCTCATAATGCCCTGAATATACATTATATTATATGTTGCTTATTTTTGGAATTTTGAGTTCTTTCATTTCTATTTTGTCATCTGTTCAGCGTGTCACAGACAACTAGTATCAGAAGGACGAAGTGGATAGACTAAATTGTAGATGCCAACTTGGTAACTAGATTTGCAAATATTTGACATGCAAGCTGATACAAAATTCGATATGACCACTTCCACTTGAATTCTATTTTCTTTTTCGTATCGTTTGTTTACTTCCTGTTAGGTTACAGAACGTGTTTTCTCGTTTTGTTTTACGGTACATAATGTGGCTGATTGTAGCTATGTCATTTTTCACAGAATATGTGTGTTCCTAGCAACCCTGTAACGCATCGCTTCACGACGGGATATGACGTCACAAATGCAATCAAATGTTGTGTGTGGTTGCCAGCATTCAGGCGGCAAAACGGGCTTTTTCGAACGACTGTAGCGCCGAAATGATGCACCAACGAGAAAAATGTTACTGAGAAAAGTTGTTTGTTTTGATGTCCTCTATACGTTTTCGTGGTCCGTGGCCGTCATTAAAATGACACCCTGTATATACCAGAACTTAGTGGAAAGTCTCCCCGAAGACTAAATGCTGTAATAATAGCGACAAGAGGTTCGACATCTTATTAGATACCTGGCTGGTGCCTTTGGAATGAACAGCACTGGGTGTATAGTGACTTTTGGCTATATAGTGTATTTGTTTTGGTGGGGACGGATCGAGGGGGAGGGATCTCTAACGCTGTCACCGTCGTGTAGTTATTTGGTATCATAAATCCACAGTCACGTTCTCAAAAGAACCATAACAGGTTCTCATTGAGTCTCTATGACGCTTTGTCAGATTTGCAAGCAAAACTCTGTTCCCTTCCCCACAATACGTAGTAAAGCTCTGTAGATCCAAAACTATTGTCATCTTGGGATATCCCACGCTCTATGTTAAGGCTGTAGCGTAGCTGATAGCGAGAGTAATCTGTAGGCTTAATTAACAGCTTATCGTGAGTTTGCACGTTCTTGGGTCAATGCGGGAAATCAATTCACATAAAGATCTGCTTGGAAGGCCACATCTCGTACCTCGGATAAAGACATGCAATAATTCACGGTGAGGTTTGCTGATAGCGAGATTCGGTCCAACCAACCGTTCATTGTATCTTGAGATTACGAACCGAGAGCCAGTTTGATGCAGGACCTCACAACGACGTACGATGTTTATATCTCCAAAGCAGAGTGGTTTTTTCTTGAGGTATACAAGAGAATTGACGCGGCATAAATGCATGTGTGCTACTGAAAGGGTGGATCTCTTTTGATTGCACTGACTGACCGCGGAATACGCGCCTGTACTGACTCCGTCTATTTAGAGCTGCATTTTTGACACTCGGTGTAGTGCAGGTGCATCCCAGCGTCAGGCTGGTGCAAGGAAATTCCTTTCAACCAGGTAGATGCTGTACGCAAGAATAGAAGCGTTCAAGCAGGGGTGCCCACAAGGCGGGGGGGAGATTTTGGGGGGGATTTTTTTTCCTTCAAATATTGTCAAATTCGACATTTATATATTTTTTCAAAATATATGTAAAAGTTTTACACCTTAAATGCACCATAAATGAATCCATTAGATGAAGAAAATAAAGTATTTAAGAGTATTATCGAAGGTGGGGGGGGGGAATATTCAACTTTTACATATTAGGCCTTAATTTACATGTGGGTTCTGGGGAGACAGTTTCCAACTCTAGGTCTTAGATTATGGCGGCTATTTTAGTTAGAGGGGAATTGAGCATTAAAGTGTATTACTATTATCTTAGACTGTTCTGGTGTGGAGACTGAGAATTATTTTTTTGAAGAAGACAATATCCACTCTTCAATATCAACAATAAATCTAAAATTGGCATGGAAATTTCAGTGGTAGGATTGAGTACTAAATTTAAAGGGGGAGATAGGAAGCTCTTGATAAAGTGTTAAATCTTAAACTGTAAAGGGATTTCTGAGTTCGAACATTAAATTTTGGAGACTGTATTTAGCGATTTGGTATCCACACGTTGTCGACCCCGAACGTACCAACTGAGAAGCTGGAAAATACTACATATATCTGGTTCCTAAGAAAGTATGACTCCCCCATTAAATTAATATTCTTGAAAGCCTGCATAGAAATGGATGTAAAAGTTTTCTTGCTCGCTTCGCTCGCAATGATCTACTACGAGAATGCGTGTTTCGAGATTTACTGACGTGATTCTGAAGTTTAATACTATAGCTGCATTATAAGACACAAGCGACATTCTTCATATTCATTACATCACTTCCTAAAATATAATGCTTAGTGTTGGTATACTGCTTTAAAATTTAAAGCAGGTGCGTCGTTTATAACAAAAAGCTAAGGAAAAAGTTACTTTCGGTAGACACTCTGTCGTAATTAAATACTTTGTAGGGATTACGATATGGATTGAGAGTGCGAATGATATGATTTGGGGGGTCGCATGGCCTGATTTTGAGGGGGATGCACCATTGGCCTGTGGGGGGGGGATGGGCACCCATGCGATCAAGTCCACATGAATCAACAAATGACTGCCTGCTGTTTTAAACGTTCATTTGTATGGTTATCACGTATCGCACACAACACTGTAAACCGGTCCAGAATGCAATGCAAACAGTGCAGACACCAAATACACTACCTGAAGCGAATTCAACTACATATACGACTGGGTGTTGCACTTTTTAACCAACTAGACACGTGAGTGCAACGAGAGTAAAAAAAGCAATGTACACGTGAGAAGGGAAGGGAGTGCATGGATGGGAAAACGCGGCTGCTGCTGGTAGCAGCAGCCGTTAGCTACACGGGCACTGTTTCAGTCACTTTCAATGCGCGGCCTTGCTCCATAGACTCATTTTGATTTGATTTTAAAATTTTGGGTGCGTCAGCACTATGGCTATTTTGCACCCGTCACACTATACGGGGTCCAGCCCCTTACCATTACACATAACAACTCTAACGTTGCTTAAATAAAATCATAAAATATTAAAATGTTCTGACTTTCGTTAAAAGCCGAGGCTGCAAACAACACTCAGCACAAATAAGGACAAAACACAGGACAACACAAACAAAATTATACTGGCCATGGGGCCAGTCGCCAGAGCCTCGTTAGTCTTCAGTCCAGGGTGCACTAACGTGGAAGTGAGGTTGACATTTGGGTGTACTACGTGGAAAATCACCCCTTACACCCCTCCATAGACTCATGGAAGAGATTGTACATTAACAGTTTATTAGCAATATCTTTGTAAACTAACAATCACGTTATTAATAGGGCGCCAATACTTTCATGGGGCGCCTGCTTACCAACTTTTTCTCCTTTCCTATACTCTGTTCGCCTGCCTCCTCCCCCAATGATGATGAATAAGATATGCTTGGTCAACTTCCATAGCGGGATGATCAGCATCACGCACAATAAAGCCACAGGTTCTAGGTTCGAATCATGGGTAATGAATGGAGATCTGTTTAATTGCTCCTGATCTATTGTCATTTCACCGTTCATCCTTCACGAAGTAATTAACCTAGATAAAATAACGTCAAATAACTAAATTCATGCAAAATTTAAAAATCGGAAAGGGGCGCTATCGTTTTCTCTTTTTCTTTTTAGTTAGTGTAATATTTTCCCTTTTCAACATCACTATTTGCTTTTATTTGTAGCACACATCCCCTTAACTATTCTATTAGAGTTCAGCATTTAATCTTACTCCAACAATGATTTGTTATGAACGTGTCTCAATGACAACTATATGTACATTAAAATTTATATTTTTATCATACCAGACACTACATATCGAATGTCTCGTCTCGTGTTGCAGTCTTGCTACTACACAGCCTTTTGTAATGTGAACGCGTTTTTACTAGGGATGGCCAGATCCGGATCCCAAAATTTTTCGGATCCGGATCCAGAACTTTCGGATCCGGATCCAGAACTTTCGGATCCGGATCCAGTACTTTTGGATCCGGATCCGGATCCGTTTTGCCATCCCACATGCGCTTCTTTGGAAAGTAAGAATGTGCTTATAACATATTGTTACCTGCTAATATACGTATATATATATATATATATATATATATATATAGTGTGTGTACGCGCGTGCGCGATTTGTAATTAATTAACACACTTACAAGGGAGGTCTAAGTCTCCCCCTCCGATTTCCATGAAACTTGCAGGGCCCAAATGAAGAAATACGTGTTTTTTTGTTTCGGCAAAAAAATTGTTCTACGGGGCAACCACCTCTCAAATGTCAAGATGAGGACAAATTGAAGTGGGGATATGACCCCTGTGTTCCCCTCCGATTTCCATGAAACGTGGCAGGTGTATAGTAGGGATGGCCAGATCCGGATCCTAGCGGATCCGAAATCCAGATCCAGAATTTTTAATTTAAATTTATAGAACTGTAACTGTAGAACAATTGTATAATTTTTGTATAACATTTCTATCTTGTCATATGTGTTAAAGGTTTCATCCTGGAATGGAATGTCTCACATTTATGTGTGTTTTCATTCCCCCCCCCTCAAATGTCAAGATGAGGAGAAATTGAAGTGGGGATCTGACCCCGAAACCACGTAAATATGGCATAGGAAGAAACAGGGGGGATAGGGCCTCTCTATACACCTGTCAAATTTCATGAGAATCGGAGGGGGACACAGGGGTCAGATGATCCTCACGTCAATTTGTCCTCATCGTGACATTTGAGGGGATTTTGCCCCCTAAAACAGTTTTTAGCTGAAACAAAAAAACACGTAATTCTTCCCTTGGGCCCCTCTATACACCTGCCACGTTTCATGGAAATCGGAGGGGAACACAGGGGTCAGATCTCCACATCAATTTGTCCTCATCTTGACATTTGAGAGGAGGTTGCCACCTAGAACAAATTTTTTGCCGAAACAAAAAAACACGTATTTCTTCATTTGGGCCCGTTTATACACACACCTGCCAAGTGTCATGGAAATCGGAGGGGGACACAGGGGTCAGATCCCCACTTCAATTTGTCCTCATCTTGACAATTGAGTGGGTTTCGCCCTGTAAAACCGTTTTTTAGCTGAAACAAAAAAAAAACACGTATTTCTTCTATTGGGCCCCACTATACGCCTGCCAAGTTTCATGGAAATCGGAGGGGGACACATAACTCAAATGCCCACTTAAATTTGTCCTCATATTGACATTTGAGGGGGGGGGTTGCCCCCTAAAACAGTTTTTTAGCCGAAACAAAAAAAACACGTATTTCTTCATTTGGGCCCGTTTATACACACACCTGCCAAGTATCATGGAAATCGGAGGGGGACACAGGGGTCCGATCCTCACTTCAATTTGTCCTCATCTTGACATTTGAGGGGGTTTTGCCCCCTAAAACCGTTTTTTAGCTGAAACAAAGAAACACGTAATTCTTCCTTTGGGCCCCACTATACTGCCAAGTTTCATGGAAATCGGAGGGGGATACTTAGATAACCTCCCTTGTTATTCTTACACTTTGTAATTATTTAACACTGCATATATTATAATGTTTTATTTTAATTTGTAGAACTGTAACTGTAGAACAATTGTATAATTTTTGTATAACATTTCTATCTTGTTATATGTGTTAAAGGTTTCATCCTGGAATGGAATGTCTCACATTTATGTGTGTTTTCATTTCCAATACATTCGAATGAATACATATTCGTTTCAATGGCATTTACAAAATCACCTCTGACATGTGTGCACGAGTGTGTTAGCCGATGCGTAGCAAAGTATTTTAGGAACAACACTTGAAAAAAATTCTTGTAGGACTAACGAAAAATTTCTTTGTAATCGAAGATCATAATACCTTTTAAGGTGTGGTAATATTATAATGGGATTGAGATACGAAACTCTCGGATCCGGATCCGGATCCAGATCGGGAAATCTCGGATCCGGATCCAGATCAGGAACTTTCGGATCCGGATCCAGATCCGAAACTTTCAGACCCGGATCCGGATCCGGAACTCTCGGATCCGGATCCGGAATTTTCGGATCCGGATCCAGATCCGTAACTTTTGGATCCGAATGGATCCGGATTTTTCGGATCCGGATCCGTTTGGCCATCCCTAGTTTTTGCCACGAAGTCCTACCATCTAGCGGGAAAAGTGTGAACAAAAACTTGGCTCCTTGAGGTTTATGCGTGGCGAACGGCATCCTGCAAATGACGGTCAAAAATGGAAGTTCGAACCCTCGGGTATACACGGGAACAAACAACGTTGAACTTTTGCTAAATTTCAGGTTAGTGTCGAACGAACAACTTATTGAAAAAAAGATACATAAAAAGTCAAAAGTTGCCAATCCTTACGAATACGACGTGGTCCTGCAACTTCCCAGAAATGTCTTGCCGCAAGACACCGTTTGGATGCATCATTCGGTGCAATCACGTATTTACAATCATAGTAGTGTGGTGCAAATATTTGGCGCCAGTAGTTTGCTTCTGGAAACTAGAAACCTACTACTGGTAAAGCTATTATATAAGTAACTTGCGAATTGATATACATGTAAAATATTCACATATGTCTATGCACTGGCAGAGTGGTTAGTGCAGTGAACTAGGGCGTCAGGGATGATGTGGTCGAATCCCCATTTGGGCATGGGTTTCTTGTCAGTGCTCCATCGTAGTTCATTCTCATAGTCGCGATTCCCCAAAAGTAGCAGGAAAACGACGTAAAATAACCCAATTTAATCATTCGAGAAGTATAATGTTAACATAAATGCAAATAAGTGTCAATTTTTTTGCTACCTTAAATCGTCTACTTTACCATATCGATCGAGCACTTACTTCGGGACAAATGAGATAAGATCAGATGATGTTTTACCGTTTACTGAACCAACCAAATGAGAGTAGGAGGAGAAGGGTAGGTGGCTGAGGGATGCGCCAGCACTTACCTCTGCTTCCTGGCGACGGCACTGGCTGGCACTATCAATGATCCACCAACTGATTACAACTGAAATAAGGCCTGGTGACGGGGCACCCTTCGCTTAAATAGTAGCCAGTTCCGCTGTACTTTGCAACCTCCGTTTCCTGTGGAATTCTCCTCTGCAAGTTGGAGCATTCCAGGAGACGGAGGAAACTGGAAGTGAAGTACACCAGGGAGCAAACGTTCTGCTCCCGCATCCCTAGCCATCTACACTCCCCCGCCCTGAGGAACCTTGATATGGGGTGAAACCATAGCAAGGTTCATTTGCATATACAGAATAGTAAATGAAAATAATAATAATAATAATAATATACACCTACACCCATACATAATGAATAGCAGAACATAAACTTTGAAAAATGAGAAGCAGTCTTTTTTTTTTTTTTTGATCATTATAGTATAGAATACCTTCAATTTTGTATTCTCAGTTGAAATTGTCCTTTGGAGTAATACCCATAGATAAATTGAACACAACATTAGGTTACTGTAACATATAGGAACCACTAAGTGGTTTTCTTTGTTTTGTTTTGAAATCACCACGGTGAGAAACATAACCTCGCTGCAGTCCCTGACGGAGGTTGTCCGGTTGAAAACAGAAGAAGAGCCAAATGAAGAGAAGTTATGTCATTGTGTGGAGAATGCTGTGTCGGCAGGTCTCCGAACTCAGACGCACGACCTTGTGACGTCATAAACACACTTGTAGATAGATCATCTTCGTTTGTCACGTTCAAAGCTCGCAACACTGTTAACTGACACCGAAGAATGCTACACTACGTGACCGGTTCGGAAAAGCTCCCTCTGTATACCTCCGGTGGAGCGAAAGTCTATCCGAAGATGGTCCGGTCTAGTGGGTCTGCTGATCACTGGCGATCAAGGGATCCCTTGCCGAGTCCTGTCTCTGGGTAAGGGATGGCTGGCCATTCGATGTGGGGCACTGATATGATTGACACTGGGGGAAAGGGGTCAATGGTTCAAGCCCAAGGTGCGTGGGCTTGTCACTGCTGAACATCTTCTGTCCAAGGTGAAATAAGTCTTTCCACGGCACACTGCTGATAATATGGCATCTTCTGCTGCAGAACCGAGAGTTCAGGACTGACTGGTAATCAGAGGATTCAGGTTTCGGCTCCTGGCGGGGATACGTAGCACCATAATTTGGAATACACTTTGAAGGTCTGATCCTGGGGGATAATTGGCCACTGGGTCTCCAGAAAACTGCACTGGAGCGTGGGTAGATAGTCCAGACATGGATGCGTGACTCTCGGGAACTCGTGTCACGGACGTTGACTGCACTGGCGGCAAGCTGCTGTTGCTTGTCCGGTTGGGCTCGTGCTGGCGTAAACAAAGGCAATTAGGGTAAGGAAAAGGTATTATTTATTGGGTGTCGAACATGATTGAAGCTATGTCGGCGTATGCGGAATATCTGACCTGGTCGGGAGGAGGGTTGCGAGGAACTTGATATGAAGAAGCGTCGTTTCAAGTAGGGGGCTGAGGTGCTGGGTTCGAGGGAACGGCGGTGGACACAGTAGGTACTGGGGGCAGCCGTGAAAGTGCTCTGGGTCGAGAAATATGAGTGCGGCGGGTACGTCGCTTGGTGGGTGGCCTGTTTTTAGAGCAATGACACCAAAGTAAAATACGTGGGCATTTCAGGACAGCGTACAATAGAAAAATGACACATAAGATAAGAATAAGAAGAACCAACGCGGAAGCAGAAACAAGATGTGTTGGAGATTCCAAATCAAAGGCATGAGTTCGCTGTATGAAGCATAAAGCGAGTAGTTTCTTGTGCAAACCTGATATAAATAATAATGCAAATGTGAGAGCCAGGTTCCAAATATAGAGCGTGTAAATAGGTACATCGCTGTGTTTATAAAATGGCTTATACTCGGGGATGGGAGTGACCTGAAAGGTCGGGATATCCAATGAGGGAATTTCTATTTGCCAATCTTGTTTCAGGATGTGTGAAATGTTGAAGTCGTTGTGAAGTTTATATAAGGTGCCTAATGGCATTTCGTGAATCTTCGTCCAAGCCGAAGGAACGAGATGGACAGTTTTAAATTTAGGGTGTTGCCGTGCTACGCAGGGATAGACTGGGTGAATGGAAATGAATTCGGTGACGCTTACTTTAGAATTGCATGGGAGTGACATTTTGACCGTTCCGTCCTGTTCGTGTGTGGTCATGGGGTATTCTAGAGCCGAATCGTTTGGAAGGTGGACGGTCACTACCGGAGGGGGGAATGTTATTATAAATTCTGTTCTGTACACTTGCAGAATTTCCGTAAGGGTGGAATTTTTGCAAGTGTAAGCGCACTCATGTAAAGAGTCTCGAACGGTAGTTGCGTTAATCACTTGCCGGACGCAAGAAGCAAAACCATAATGCGATGAAACAAAGGTAGGCAATTTGCAGAGTCTCTCCCGATGAATGTGGCACTTATCCAATTGAGTGCCTTGAATGACAATGATCGAATTTTCATCATTTATAGCCACGAATGAAGGAACAGAATTTATAATACAGGTTTGATTTTGATTTTTGAACGGTACTGGAACCACTTCATATAGTTTGTAAGTGGATCCTTTTCTTTTGATTGGAACGTTTACTGTTACAAATATGTGGTCATTCGTTATTTGACATGTTGACAAGGGCGTGCCGTAATAAATTTCGATCAGTTCTAATGGAATGGTTAATTCGTATCCATCGTGAAGAATATTTGCTTCTACGTTGCGGAGATCATGGAGGAGCGTCTTCAGAGGGATGCTTTAGCTATCCAAATATCCCATGCGGCACGATTTCGAAGTACTTTGAAAACGTTGGATTTGAAGGATTTGAGAAATTTGCATTAATGTTGTGGTTTCCTCTAAAAGTAAACCCTGAAATTGTAGGTTATCCTGTTCTTCAAGTAGTTTAAAATTTGCCATGAATTTTGATTGTTGTTCATCCAAAGCCGAAACAAACTCGTTAAAGCGAGTCACAATTTTGCTGACCTTTGTGTCGTATTCCTTTATTCCATTGGAGACCGTCTGAATAAAAACGTGATTATTCGTAAGTTGTTGTCTTACTGCCAAAATGTTTTGCTCTACATTTTGTTGGGAGGTGCGAAACTTTTCTATTTGAGATTTTGTGGCGAAATCGCAACAGAAGCTTGCGAAGGAGGAAACAAAACTAAAAATGGTACGTTTAGTACGTACGTGTGAAGTAGAAGAGTTGGTTGTTAAGTGTTCCGTATCTTTATAGTACGTGAGCATTAAGTCTGTCTGATTAAATAAATGAGTTCGCACGTCGTGCAGGCGGTGAGCCCATACACAGTGAGGGTGAGTTCTGTATGTAGCGTTGCACATGACCAGAGTTAGGATTTTTAGGGGAAAATTTCATTGGGAGAAAAGGAAGGGAAAAGGTGCTAAAATAAGACCCAAAAAGGGGCAAAAAAGGTGCTGATTGGGGCAAAAAAAGGTGCTGATAATTATACTACTTATTAAAACTTTCCC
Source organism: Lepisma saccharinum (assembly GCF_977018435.1). Classification (NCBI taxonomy): domain Eukaryota; kingdom Metazoa; phylum Arthropoda; class Insecta; order Zygentoma; family Lepismatidae; genus Lepisma; species Lepisma saccharinum. Next base: position 134,197,181 of record NC_139229.1, read on the forward strand.
TCCTATTTTATTGGTCTATGGTATTCACTCGAAGCTGTGTACACATCACACACATAGGTCGTGTTACAGTTATTCACCACAGTTGGGGAAAAACACAAAGCTGTTGCACCTTACAACATTAAGCATTTCTAAATTTTTAAAAGTGATTTTGTTTCTTTTCGGAGATAAAATGTCTTTATATAGGCTGAAGCTTCTCTCTACATCCACAGAAACAAGTGTGGCAAACTTACTATTCACTCGGAATGGCAACTCTGTGGAAGTGACAAATTCCACAACATCCGGATTCTTGTCAAGACTAGCCTCGAGTTTGTCTCTGGCAAAACCACCTAACTGCCCCCTCACAGTAGTAAAGATATCCCATTGTTTATCCTTTTCGACGCCTTGTTCTTCTAAGCTTTTGATGGCTGTCGACAGGTACTTGTAGGAATGTACACAAAATAGTTCTTTTTCCAAATCATCTATCTTGTCTGGGAGGAGAAGTTGCTGTGCCTTGGCAATTGCACCTGCGTCGGTTGAATCCAGGGAAAGCACAAACTCCTTCATTTTTTCACAATTTTCACACAGAAATGCAGCACACTCAATCCATGATCCCCAGCGAGTAATGATGGGGAAATGTGGCAGGGCCAGGCAGGTAGTTTCTCTGTAGGGAAGAATGCGACTCGGGGCCTTAAGGAGTATTATCTTCGGGTAAGGGTCTGTTTCAAGATAATAATATAATCAAAAGTTAAATTTACACTTACATAACCAAGACTTCAAATTATATTAGCTTGAATCAACAACAAATATTTGCTCTACTACAGAGAATTGTTTTTCCTAAAATAAACAAAATATCTAAAGTTGTATGCTTGCCTTCTTGAGTTTACACACTATCGAATATCTGACATCTGTAATCCCTCGTGCCCATCGTCAGTCAGTCAGGCAAATTTCCGAATAACGGCTTTAGGACATTCATTAAATAATACATAGTAACATGTCACAGTACTATTGGTTCTTCACGAAACACGTTCGCATAATACAGACTGAGAAAAATACACAACAGAATAGTTTTTTGACGCAAAGGTAGAATTGTGTTTTTTATACCTCATCTCAGGAGGAGTAAATTTAGCGTGATAACCTAGATAAGGGCGTGGTACAGTCACGGACACTTCTCGGTTGTTATGGTCCCATTTAAACTTAATGCCGTTGTTACAATCCAGAAGTGTTCGTGACTGTACGTTTCTGATAACAGATGGTAGACAAACAATAAGTATAAACTTAACAAAATTGAACAGTTGCAATTGCGAAGTAACTTTTTAGTTTGTGGAAATTATAACATGGGAACATTATAACAATTCCTTGCCCTTGGATTAATTCGATACAGATATGTACAAAATCTCTCTTCGCAACTTCTTGCACCTAGTTTCAAATATATAATGGGAAAAAATAAAGGAAAAATCCTCTGTATTTCCTCATTACACAACCATATTAATTTCATTAATGCCTGTTCAATAATAGTATAGAACATAAGTTCGAAGTGTTACTTGAACTTTGCGAAACACAAGATTATGCAATTACGCAAAGAAGTTTATGACGACAAAATAAAAATGACTCATAAATAGTTAGTCATGTACAACTACAGGGCCGACTTATTTTCTTTCTTCACTGAACAAGGCGTTATGTATGTGACATACGACAGCCTCCCCTCACACAGACGTACTGACATACACTCACTCACTAGGTTCTAATGAGTTGAAATGAGTGTTCCAAACTCGACTTATTCATTGGTTCACTTAATATACCTACATGTATATGTATTCCTTTTCACAAACACGTACAATCCTTTGTCTCATAAGATAAAAGGTTTGTTTCGTTTAGCGTTTAAGCCGTTGTGTAAAGCGTGAAGCAATATTCTGCATAAGATAAGACCACCTGCAGCATAAGAGATAAAACAAACATATGAATTGGATTTGGTTGCTGTAATTTTATTTTAGAGAGATAATTTGAGTTCCTGACTCTGGGGCATGCAGATGTAAGAAATTAAAGGTAGAACAGATCATCAGATTTGAAACTCTACACCCAAATAATATCTTAATCCGGTAGAATTGCAGAAATTGCGACTCTAAAAAAAAAAAAAAATCTTACATTTTTCACTGTCTGCAGTGAAAGCAGTTTTTTGCAACAAACTACACACAGAATAGATCCACATAGTGGGCCAGGAATACGTAGCCTCAGCTAGCATGGGAACATTAACATTCTACAACTTACGAGGTATCAGTTGTACGCTATGTAGCCAGTAATTCGGCAATAACATGGCACATCACCATATATTCAATACATGAGATTTATAGTACGTTCATGTTTTCGAAATATTTAATTGTTTTGTTATCGTCATAAACTATTCTTGTCTACTCGATAAAGGTATTTGGGCCTCCCCGATGGCGCAGTGGTAGCGTTATTGCCTTGTAATCAAGGGCTCCCGGGTTCGATTCCCGATGGATGCACATAGTGGTTCGGATCCCACTTTAAACTGTAGGTCCAGTCCTGATTAGCCTTTCTGTGCATAACGTAAACTTAAAACAACAAATCAATCAATCAATCGATAAATATAATAATTAGAACATTTTATTTGAGTGCCATAATATCATATTTGTTAAATGCCGCATCTTTACAAAGTACTGTATAGAGTAAAAATACTAAATAACATAACAAACATAACAATATGCATATAAAATAATTCCACGCATAAAAGGTTTCTGGGATTCACCAGAACAACTTTATGAGTGCCTTGGGGGTAAATTCGGCCGGAGCGTAGTGCTGACCACATCACCTCCAACAAGGCCGTGATTGATAGAATGTGTGGGGGCTCCACCCCCACTTCCGCCTATGTATGAATCATAGCATGGTGCAAAGTGTACGGATTTACAAGAGTTTTATTAATATACTTTTAACAAAATAAACTTCAGTGAAGTGCAATACATCTATCCATCAATACTTTTAAAATAAATATGAGCAAATCGTTTTGCTATACTAATATCTTATCTGGTACGTTTAACGTGTGTGACTTAGATATCATGAGATTCAATAGGCCTATTAACTGCCCCAATATATAGGCTTATTAAAGTGTTTAATATGTAACTATTTCGTGAGATTAAATGGATGAGCAGTCTTTTAATTTTTAGTATAATTTACTTTCTTATTACTAAGTATTGACTCCCCAGACTGTAGCCTTATATTTTGAGACGAATTACTATCGAATGTCGATATCATCACTTTAAAATAATGACGTTTAATCAAGAAAATCTCTGTGAAATTTCCTTATCCGTAATGATTTCCCACTTTAAATCTATAACGCTTATAAAGAGAACTACAATCAACTGTAGTTAATATCCTTGTGTGTATTTTCATTCCAAGTATTATAAATTCATCATCCTTAACGTACTGATCCATCTGCTTTTCACTCCATAAGCGATTGCACACTCTTTGGGTTTAACCAAATCGTCGTGTTTATAAAGTATCATAGTATGAAAAATTAATATATATATATACATACATTTAAACAAACTCGTATTCGTACGTGCTGAGAGTGTAGGGAAAATTGGACAAATACAGGCCCGTAGCTAGAAGTAGGTAAGGTGGGATGAAGACTAGGGCGGGATGCATAGAGGGCGCCACTCAAACTCTTTTAAAGACAACAAAGTCAAAATATGCGACGGATAAATATAAAATTGAGAAGAAAAACACACAAGGTGTTACTCGCCCCTTGTTCCAATTGAAAATTTTCATGTGATGAAATGACCCCTTCATACTGTTGAGTCCCCGCGTGATAACACTGTAGATGTCACCATTCAACTCGGTACATGACGTTCCCTGTTCGACCACGTCACAAAAACATCTCTAACATAACACACAGCAAGGAATTTTCTGTTTCCTAATGTAGTAGTAATAGCACTTTTTTTTAAAAAAAAATGTTCTTCGGACACAAATCAGAAAATCATAAATGAAAACTACGAATCTTTAAATATGAAGTACGTATATTACTTTTTAATAAGATTTTCTTCTCTTCACCATTACAAAATTTGTACGATGTAGATATCACAAAGGCATGGTATAAAAAGAAAATATCGAGAGACGTACATAAAATGTCGGTGCTTGGTAGTGGGAGGGAGGTGCCACATTACAATATTTATTACGGCGCTAAATATCTAGCTTGTACAGCTGGAGTTCTACAAATAACTTTCAAAAGTTGCTTTAGTTTTAATACCATTTACGAAGAATTCGCTTCTAACTCTGCAAAATATACAAACAGTTCTAGAATGAGACAAACACTGCAAAGGCACCAGAGAGATCGTTCAATTACACATTTCTATGAAAGTTTTCATCATATTCGTTGGAAGAAAGAAATGAGTATTCTCTAGGTAGAAAGTTATCACTTGCTTCATGTAGCCAGTAATATATTACTCCAGATTCTCGCAGATAACTCAAGAAATCATTGATAACTTCCACCAAAGGTGATCCTTTCCCGAACATGTAGTTTCCATATCGCCTATGTATGTTCTCTTTCATTAAATGGAGTCCTTCGAGGTTCTCATTCTTCAGGGAAGAGACTGTGGAGATTCTTCTTGAGGCAAACTTATCAACTATTACTCCAACTTTACCCAGATTAAATTGTTGAATTCTTCTTCATTTTTCACGGCGACATATCTCTCAAGGATTGATCTCGTTACATGATCTTCAGCCCCATCTAACAATTCTAACATTGTTGTCCATTGTAATCCTGATCCTAGAAACTGCTCCAAGGTGTCAATGGGTCTCTCATACCTTGGACTTGTTAAGAAAGACACGAGGTTGCAGTTTTACGCTGTAGCCAGAAATAACGCAGTGAAATGGTAGGATATCACCAAGTATCATATAGAAGAAGTGATTACACTAGATACTGCAGTTCTAACAATAATTCGGATAGAACTCACAAACGAATAACCATACTCTAAATAAGTAGTTTATTTGCACGTATAGTCGACATAGTGATGCATCCAATACAATGAATACACAAATATACTGTAGAACACAAGAAAACAAAACAAATAACAGACAACCAACCTGTTGACTGGAGCTGTAAAAAAGAACATACCAAAATGAACTCACACGTTGGGGTTTTGGAACAAGTAAAGTGCAATCAAACTCAATTGTGGGAACACTGAAATCGACATATTTACAAAACAAATCATCAGTTATAAATTGCGCTACAACAACTTGATATCTACCGGTGTAAACGTGTTGTAAATAAATTGGTGCGCCGTATTCATACTCTGAGTCAGCAATTATAATACCAACCGTAACATTCCAACTGAAATTAAATTTTCTCAACTCTGTAATCAAGACTTTTCAATAAATCTCCATCTGAAATTGAATATGGTGGAAAATTATACAGCACTAACTTTCAAATTTTTCCACCCATATTCAATATTTTATTATTTTCTAACACATGATCTAGAAATACACCGTTTTCCCATACTGCCAGAGTTCGAAAATTTCCTACCATGTTCTGGGATAAAATATTATACCTCGTGAACTCAGACAAAACACATGAACGATACTTATTCCTGGGACGTAATATAAAGAGAAAACTATGACCAGATATCTTGCAAGTGCTTGTGCAAGTTACAATATATGTATATGGAAAAATAGAGGTCCATCTCTCGGTAGACAAAGTGTCCAAATTATTATCTCCTTCATAAAAACGATCACTTTCCTTGATTTCGCCCATTTTGATAATTTGACTCCATTGTAAAGAGACTGAAACATTTCGGTAATGTTGGAAGTTGAAAGAATGAACGTGTTACAGCCATTGTTCGTGCCATCCAGGAACATCTTGCTTGTATTGTTGGAGAGTTGTGCCAACTGCAAATCGTCGCACAAGAGAGAGAGAGGTCCAATCCATGATTGGGGTACAGTATAAGAAACCTTGTATCTCGAGCAACCATTGCACATGGATCCTCACGAGGTGGTGTCTGCAGTTATGACTGTAAAAGGTTCTCTAAAGCTAGTCCTCTATCTTCTGTTGCCTGTAATACCATTTGTGCTTGAAGTGTAGACCATGTTAGAAGAAATGGTGTACTCCTAAATGACATTATCAAAATTAATGTGGAATAGACAAGTAATAATATAAATAACACGTAGTGTTTAAATGTATGCAATTTTACAATTGTAATTGCAGCTTACAGAGATAATGTTGTACAGTGTCTATCAAAAGTTTTAGGACAACGACATTTTAAACTAGGCAACCCAATTTACACAAGGCGTTGGTGGGTTGCATGTAGAGTTAGGCTCAATTTCAGGGTTGCCACATGCACAATATATATTTTTAAAATACACGAAAGAAATAAAAACAAGTATTATTGTATATAAATATAAAAAAATATCACTATTATATCGCAAAGTGACAAAATTCTTTCTCAAAGAAAAAAATAGGTTTTCTAGTATTTCATCGCTGATGAGTCTACAGAAAGGAAAAGAGGAGAGAGAAAACGAAAGGTGAAAAAGGAGAGGAGAAAGAGAAAGCGAAAGGAGAAGAGGAAAAGTAGAGGAGAGAAGAAAGGGAAGATAGACGAGGAGAGGAGATGTAGTGAGGAGAATGGAAAAAGATTCTAGGAAAGATGAGGAAAATGGAGCAAAGAGAAAAGAAAAGAAAAACGAGAAGAGGAGACGAGAAGAGGGGAGTGGAGAGTAGAGTAAAGGAGAGAAAAAGAGAAGAACGAAAAGAAGAGGAGAAGAGTGCAGTGGAGTCGGAAATCTAAGACAGGAAAGGAGAAACGAGGAGTGGAGATGAGTGGGATGGAGATAAGATGCGAGAAAAGTAGGGAAGGCGATATGAGATAAAAGCAGAGCAGAAGGAGGGGAGAGAAGAAGGAAAAGGAGAAGATAAGAACAGAAGGGACTGAAGAGAAGAGGTAGTTGCAGAAAATATCGTCTCAGCGTCAAGAATTGATGCATTGGTCAAATTATCGACATGAAACATTCAATAACATTTTGAAATGTATTGGAGAATGTATTAGATCGATTCGAAATGCCTTTTGGCTTAGTTCAGAGCAAGGTAAAGTCTTCCATGTAAGATATTTGATTTTACCTGCGATTATACCATTAAAAACATGAATGTAATTTGAATATTTATAAGAATTATCCAATTTTTGTCCACTTCTCGGTTCGTTGAAATGGAGATTTTGTAATTTCATATTTCACCTTCCCCCATCGTTAATTCCAAACTGAATCATTCCGTTTCACATGACGTGGACAATGAACACAACGGGATAGGTCTAAAACTTACGAAAATTTTCTGCCATCGGAAGGGTTTGAACCTACGAACATGAGATTGACAGTCCGGAACGGTAAACCCTACCCTACAAGCTTTCGCTCCTGAAAGTAAGTAGAAGGAGCTGACCAATGTGAAATGTAGATGCAACTCTCCTCCTACATGTAATGTGCAAACAATACTCGTTTGTAACAAAGGAAACGAAGTTAGTGCGACTCGGCGAAAACATTTAATGGAGAATTGCACATGATGAGAACTTTTCATTCGATATTTCCGGAGGTATCCTTGTATTGAACTCGAGTGGGAAAAGGGGTAAAATTAGTATGTCCTGAATTTGCCACAAATATAAATAGTTATTTCATTAATATTTGTCAATGTCTTTGATGCAGTACACAACGTCTGAGTACGTTTCAGGAGATTCATGTACACCTTTGTTAATTCTTGAGTGGTGATGCTGTTCATGATATTCTGGATGGAGGTCTTGAGTTCTTCAATTGTGTGTGGATTTGTTTCGAATACTTTCCCCTTTAACATTCCCCACAAGTAATAGTCACAAGTTGACAAGTCGGGTGACCGAGGAGGCCACAGGCCTTTGCTAATTGTCCTCTCTGGAGTAAACATTTCATGCACACGGGATAGTGAAGCATTTGATGTGTGGCTTGTTGATCCGTCCTGCTGAAAGTAACAGAACTGACGCTCCTCTTCTGTCAATTGTTCATAAAACTCTTCCAGAATTCTCAAATACACGTTACTGTCTACTGTGGTTTCAAAAAATATGGGCCTCATAACGCGTTGTGCGGAAATGGCACACCAAACACCAATCTTTTCGTCATGCAATGGCTGCTCGTGGATTACGTGTGGATTCTGTGACGACCAATATCGATTGTTTTGGGAATTTACGTATCCCGACAGGTGAAACCACGCCTCGTCACTCATGATGAGCATCAATGGATCCAAAACACCACCAACATTCGTCAATAGCCATGAACAAAAATCCACCCTCTTCCCCGGGTCAAGCTCCCTCAGTTGTTGCACTACACTTATCCGGTAAGGTTTTAACTTCAGCGCCCTTAACACACGTCTACAACTTCGCTCACTAGCTGGAACCTGTTGACTTCATTTCCTCGTTGATTTACGAGGACTTCTCGCCATTATGTTCTGCACCTGCCTCCGTAATTCAGGTGTGCAGACAGATGGTCGTCTGTCCCTGGGAGCATTTGCAACAGATCCTGTACGCCTTCATTTCCCAATCAAAACCTGTATTGTGCGTTTTGTTGGGACAGGACGTCCTGGAAATTTCTCCTGAAACAACTTCCTTGTTTGCACAAAGGATCCGGTGCGCACAAAAGCTTCAACAATTGCAACACGCTCAGGAATCAAATACGGCATTATCACGGCTTCACCCAACAAGGCCTGATTCTCAACTGCTTTCACTAGACCACGGGTTCACAAGCCACCTGTTGGTGAGAAACAGAATTAGTAACTCAAGCAACGCCATCTTCTGTTGACATGTTCATTTAGATGTTTTACATGTTAATTAGCAAAGCAATTACATCGGGATTACAGCGGGCTGGTTTTACGTGCCGCACCCTGTAGTAAGACATTAGTTTTATTATTCTTGACAGTTAAATTACAGATGCACGATATACAATACTGGAATTTCAGGTTGTAACAGAAAAATTTGTTTTGCGTCGTCCGTTGCTTTCGTTCAGCAGGAAACAATAATTTTCAGGGTTTACCACTCTTCTTCGATTGCGTAGCAAAGAGAAAAAAATAATATATTCCTACATTTATTAGAAAATAATCTTTAGCAAACAATTATAAAGTTTAAAGTGTAAGGTCCCTGAGTCACCGCTTGTCCTCGCTTTATACAACTAAACTTAATACGAGGGTTCAAAGCGGCACTTTGGATTGTATTGATGTAAATTTTGAAAGTAGTTACACTCTTATATTAATTGAATTTAAATTAATAACTAGACGTCACTACATCTACTTACATGAATAACGGCTAGCCGGCTTTTGAGATCTCCACCTTTGTTCTGAATAGTGCTTTTCTTTCACCCTTTGGTGACTTGACCATTTCAATCACTAAATTTGAGAGCTCTCATTATTATATAAGTAATCACTTTTCAGTCTAGCACTATTTTTTTTAAACTTCATTTTCCTTTCTGCAAACTTGGGTCCAATTTGAAGAAACTCTCTGGAACAGCTGGCGAAATCTCTTCGAGATGATCACGTTATCAGATGAGACTCATGATTCTGGGCACACATTTCCATCGTCCTCAATACAGCTTTCGGGCCGACCAACTTGAACCCTACAGTTTTCGTGGATTCCAATAACTAAAACGGACAGTCACCGAATTTGAAGGTTCCGGATTTATTTTCTCAACGCAAGCGCGAACTGTCATTCAGTTGACTTCACGCGCGCAAAACTGCGCGGCTTTCCACAGATTTCCCGCGCTCACTCACTACTGTTCCCGCGCTCGCTCAGTCCATTTTTGGAGATGTGTTTATAGTTCTTTACTTTATTATTTTCGGACATCTTAACAATCGGTCACACATGCCCTCTCCCGTTGAGATTTTATATGGACTGAGAGGAGAGAGAATGAATGTCTTTTAAAAGTAATTTTCTTCTCCTTAAATTCTTGACTATCCCTCGTACATACATAATATACTAGTCTCTTTACATGTTTTGGGGGTCTTTCACACCTTAGCACGGTATAACTTCTTTACATATAAGTATGGCTTACAACTGTTACAAAGTTTTCTATTATTACTCTTACAAATTTAGAGAATTGTGTTCTACAATTTCCAGTGTAGTAATCAAGTTTACCGATTATTTTTTTACAAAATAGTCTAGGCATTCTGTACACTTATGTTAAACAAAACAAATGCTGAAGTTTGGTAGAAAATAATAATATTGATTCCAAAAAATATTTAAATTTTCAGCATGTACCAAATATAGGAAAATTAAACCTTTGTTACTAGTGCGTTTTTCTAAGTACAATATAAGTGTACTCGTTCCATAACATCATGTCTCGTCAATAGATAAGTGAGGTATAAAAGCATTCACTTTTACTTAAAAAATAGTACAGATTCTATTATTATTGCTTTAGTTTGCTTAAATACAGATCTCTTTTACTGGCAATACAGTTCCATAACTTCAAATTATCTGCATGTTGTAACTCGATAATTTCTCTTGAGCAACAAACAATGATCCTACATTGCATCTTCTTTTACAAAAGTAAGGACCCTTATAAAGTAAGCAATAGCAATTAGCAATTATTTTATCCACCAATGAACTTTGGTTCCTAACTTTCAAAAATACTAAGTCGCCTTCTTGAATCTCTCGTCTTCCTTTCTCTTTCAAAGCCAATTTTGTAATACCTTTCCTTCTTATCTCATTTCTTCTAGTCTGCAGCATAAGTAGTTTTTCGTCCCATTCTACCGGAAGGTCCTTCATCCTTATTAGTACTCTTCCCAACATTGTAATTGTCCGCCCTGAAAAAATTCAAAGTCCTGAATTCGTTATTTGGCAACATAGCACCTCAGAGCCAACATATAGTAGCCAACTTTGCAAGAATTCTTCCTTCTAAAAATAAAATACTCTTATGAGTTTTAAAAACACTTTCACATTCCATGAAGTTTAAAACCCTAAACCAGTAATACAATACAAAATCAAACAAAAATCGCAATTAGAAATACGAATGTAGCAAAAAAAATTTAGGATTCTTCGTTCTGAAATCGAAAATGAACTTTGGTTCCTAACTTTCAAAAATACTAAGTCGCCTTCTTGAATCTCTCGTCTTCCTTTCTCTTTCAAAGCCAATTTTGTAATACCTTTCCTTCTTATCTCATTTCTTCTAGTCTGCAGCATAAGTAGTTTTTCGTCCCATTCTACCGGAAGGTCCTTCATCCTTATTAGTACTCTTCCCAACATTGTAATTGTGCGCCCTGAAAAAATTCAAAGTCCTGAATTCGTTATTTGGCAACATAGCACCTCAGAGCCAACATATAGTAGCCAACTTTGCAAGAATTCTTCCTTCTAAAAATAAAATACTCTTATGAGTTTTAAAAACACTTTCACATTCCATGAAGTTTAAAACCCTAAACCAGTAATACAATACAAAATCAAACAAAAATCGCAATTAGAAATACGAATGTAGCAAAAAAAATTTAGGATTCTTCGTTCTGAAATCGAAAATAGGGAAATGTATTAGGTACAGTCATTAAATAACAGGAATTTTATTATAACTTTCAGAGATTGATGCACAACGAAAAATTGTATCACTGGACACAAAATAGTTCCTTAGAAGTACGCCACATAGGTGTCGGGACGATCAAGCATTTTGCACCTGCGCAGTAGTAAATACAACATGGCCGCTCCGCTGGCAACCTGCACCAAAGAAGAGCAACGAAGTGTTATTAGTTTCTTGTGGTCAGAGGGAGTGAAACCTTCTGAAATCTAGCAGCAAAATGAAGGTTCAGTATGGAGACAAGTGTTTAAGTAAGGGAAGAGTGTACGAATGGGTGGAAAGATTCAAAAATAGAAACAAAATGTGGGTGATGAACAGCGGAGTGGGAGAACAGTTTGCGTGGGAACTGAGACAGTGAAACAGCAGATCGACCAGCGAATCCGTGCCAACAGGCGAGTCACTGTTGATGAAATTGCTGTGGAATTCAACATGAGTCATGGATCTGCATTCAATATCATCCATTATGACCTTGACTATAGGAAAATGTGTAACCGATGGGTACCAAAGCATCTGTCGAGTGTTCATAAGCGTGCGCGTCAGACAATCTCTGAGGATCACTTGGACCGTTATGCTTGTGAAGGAGATGCTTTCCTTCATCGAATTGTGACAGGAGACGAGCCCCCATACGGCTGTGCATGCTATGGATACAATACGTGATCTGAAATCGATCACGATTAGGGCATCCGTAAGCTTGTGGACACGTGTTGAAAAGCAGGGTGACTATGTCGAAAATTAAGGCAAAAACCATTTCTGTATGTATCCTTGTAAAAAAGTAATAATACAATTCCTGTTATTTAATGACTGTACGTTGTTGAATGTAAAGAGGCAAATTTCTCACGATTTTAGGCAAACTTTAAGTAAAGATACCTTGCACAATACCGGACGATTCTGCAAAGTGCGTCTTTTCCTTGATCTGTGGCTAAAAATGGTTCGGAACTTCGGCACATGGTTGTTTTCACTGAGATCAGCGTGTTTTACAAATTTTCACGTTAGTAGACACATGGAGCAGGTGGTTAGACTGTGACTAGGCTATACATTTTCGTCAAGAACGAAACATCGTAGGTTCAAATCCCACCATATGCTGTTTCTTTTTTTCTTGTTATTTACCGAGTACGAAGTGTGGTAATAATGTAATATAAGATTAAAATAAATAACTAAGTATTTATGCATTCCTCGAGCAATGCTTCTACTCAGCTTACTTGAGTTCTTTTGGTGCAGTACTTATCACAAATTCAGCGATACTCAACGATTGACAGGATTTCAGCCAACACCTGTTATTTCATTCAGATCTCATAAGTTACGTTAACGCACATAAAGAATTTATATCTCATAAATACCTGTTCTTAAACAGTATGTTGTAATCAAGGGTTCCCTGGTTCAATACCCCGTGGAAGTACATTGTAAACTGGTTCTCATACTAGTTCAAACTGTAGGTTCAGTCCCGATTAGCCTATCTGTGCATAAAGTGGACCTAAAACAACAATACAAATAGAGCTATATATACAAGCAGTATGTTCTTTCTTTTTTGTGATCTTCACTGCGTACCTAAAATGAAAGTCGAATTTTCCATGATGCAACCACAAATTTTATGCTATTCAACGTTTGAAACTTCCCACCTCAGAATTTACTTTACGTGTTTCTGCGCATTCCACGTTGCATCTTGCTTACTACGATTCAAATGTCTTACAGAAATACTGGATGTAAACTGCATAAATATCAATCAACGGTAAGTTCCCAGAAATGTAGACAGATATTCTCATCCAAGGCTTCCTGAAAAAGTTTCTGCAAAGGAGGAGCTTTGAACCCATGACCTTTCAATTCACAAGCGAATACGATCACCTTACACCACACTATTCACGTTATTTTAAGCACTCCGTTTGAATGCACATTTTTGTAGTAGTGTTGTGTGAAGTGAAATGTCTTATGTGGTGGCTGTTTGCTAGAGCCTTTAGGGTAGCTAAGGACAGATTGATTAAACATTATAGCCATTGAATAAGTTGGAGGGAAAGCGGCGGCTTACGTAAATTTTCCTAGCTGAGGGATAATATATTGTCACATTCCCACTTTATAATACAGAAAAATCAGGTTCATATTTCGAAAATGACTTTTTCTCTACAAAAGTAGTTATTTCGTCGTTTGTAGTTCGTTAATATAAACTTACAAAATTTTCCATTGTTTTAATTTCACATATATTTTATATTTCAGAAGTTGAATATTCCTTTCCTCTCTCTCTGTCTTTTTCTACAGTTTTTTGGAAGGTTGAAGTTTCTTGGCCACTGGGGTGCTGGTTCAACTACCTCCTTTTCGCTTTCGAAATCCTACTTTCAGCAAACAAGAAAATACTTCGTAATAAACGATTGTTCAAAACACGGCATTTCCACACACCATTTACAAAATGTGACCAAACACCAATATAAATGTTCACCATTCTCCCCTTTCAGCGTTTATCGATTTTTGCTTAATACGTTTAGACTTAAAAATTGCAATAACATCAAATGTGCATTGACTTCTTCAAACTGGCAACTAATGTGAGCTACTTGGAGAAGAGGTAGCGTGCTTGATTCTCACGCGGGTGGTCGCGGGTTGGATTCTCCATCCAGGCAGGATTTTTTTTTTTTTCAGGAGTATAATGTGGTGGTGAGTTTATCCACCTTGCTGGTAATTTAACGTTGGTCTCTGTATTTCACGAGGTAAAAGGAAAGAGGTTCAGCATTTCCGGAAGCTATTTCAATGGTAGGAAGAAATCATGTGCCACGTGGAATGCGCAGAATCAAGTTGTGTAGAGCTAATGTGGTGGTTGTTTTGAACATTGCGAATTTAGTAGAAAGTTCGTTAGATCTAATGCTTTCTATTGAAATAAGACAAGTATTCTGGATACAAAGCAGTAGCGAATTAACGATCATTCTCAGTTTTTGCATTTTGTTTGTTACTCACTACATAAATAGTTGCTAGTAGTTTCTCATTGTATCGCCTGCGTCGCAGTAGCCATTTACTTACGTAACGAGCGATTTAGTATTCCTTTTAGACGCATCGGAATATGGAGATGAGGGGAATTAACAACAGCCATTACGAAGGAACGGACATACCATTATCAATCTTAGCGATTACTAAAAGAAATGATGAAAAAGCAAACGTTATTTTTCCTTTCGATGCAAATTTGCAACTTACACATGCAAGTTCTGTAGGAAAATGTTGTCAATTGTGTAACATACTCGTATAAAAAGGAAAATTGCGGACAGTTTCTTAATCATGAGCAACGTTAACTGAGGCACAGAGAGTTCAGTCAAATCAAAGGTCAACCTACACATTTAAAAAAATGAAACGGAACGTGCTGGAATACGTAGTACTACTAGTCCCAAAGAATCCCTTTACGGGTTTTGGAGAAATGACGTTATAAATATGGCTGCCATCAAGATCTGTAATTTTAAACGCATCTACCTTGTATCAGAAGAGAGACAAAACCTTAGTTTTAAAATTCACAGACAATCCAGAGGAAAAATATTCTGTATTTTCTCATTACATAGCAATTACCGGAAAAAATAATTTAAGTAACATTTATTGAAAAATATATATCAGTTCGAAGTTTTATTTGAACACAATATTACATATAGAGACTAGTAACAAGATACAAATGGCATAAATACTTGGTTCATTTACAACTAAAGAGTCGAAAATTTCTTCCTTCGATAAAAAAAGCGTTAAATTATGTGGCATACGAAAGCACCCCCTTTAAATACACTAATGACCGCCCATCCAATCACTTGCTAGACTCGAATTCATTGGCGCATCTTAAGCAGAGGCGCAACCACGAATTTTTGTCTGGGGGGCAAGTACCATGATAAACGTACCAATAATAATAATAATAAAATGTTAATAAAAATAATGTTAATAATAATAATAATAATGTTACTAATAAAGTTGTTATATTATTGTTATTATTATTATTGATTTGCTTCATTTTACTTCGCTTCTTGTGCCACTTTTGGCTAATTTGCGAAGATGGGGATGAGTGATGGCATGATGAAAATGATGAATGGATACTCGCAAACATCCATTCCCAGGCCGGGATTCGAACCCAGGACCACCATTATTATTACTATTAGTAGTGGTAGTATCAAAGACGTTAATATCCTCGTAAATTACGCAAAAGGGGGGGGTAGAAGTTTGTGCTAAAGCATTTGTATTCGAACGAACGATTTGAATTATTTTTCTAACACGTTCAATTTCACATTAATAACGGAAAACAAGCACATAAACTATTTTTGAAAGACAGAAAATGCTTGATAAATCCCTTCCCAAAATTTTTGGATCCAACTTTTTGCAGGCTGAAATCAAATAATTTCACGGGGCGCCAATACATTCTCTCTTTTACAACTTTTATGCCTCCCCGGTGGTGTAGTAGTAACACTGTCACCTTGTGATCAAGGGGTCTCGGGCTCGACAACCGGTGGAGGCACATAGTGCTTCGGAACCCACTCTAAGCTATAGACCCAGTCTCAATTAGCCTTTCTGTGCATAAAGTAGACTTAAAAAACACAAATCAATCAATCAATTTTACAACTTTATTTAATTTAGATAGTTCGACGCCCAGGGTCGTCTCCCGACTTCCCCTAGCTGCGGCTCTGAACTTGAATAAAATATTACCAAAAGTACTTTTATTTGCATAAAATTTGAAGTTCTGGGCGGTAATTGCATCCTGCAGGTACACTTGTCCGTCAATGTTTGCCCCCTTTGCCCCCCTAGAACTCATTTCCGACTAAGGTTGGAAGAGCAATGCCCCTGCCCCCTCTGTGGTTGCGCTACTGATCTTTTCTATATATACTTTCCACACATTTAGTGTTTGATCCGTTCGTTTTGATAAAACATGTGAAGTAGTATTCTTACTTAGATAAGTTCACCTACAGTATGAGAGATATTAGAAATATGTGACTCTTTGAAGGCAGTTTGTTGCAATGTTATTTGTAAGTTTTTAAAAATAGAACTACAAGTAGAATACGTGAGATTATATAATAAAATCACTATGACTAAAATAAAAGAACGTTAATGTAACATCGAAAAAAAGTACAAGATAATTTTCTACAATCCTTGCAGATTACATGTGATTATATACATCAGAAAATATCAAGAAGTGATGGCAAATGTTTCTCAATTAACAGACTGATCCAAACGTCCACTCACGATGTTGCAGTTGTACGCTGTAACCAGTAATGAGGCAGTGAAGTGATACGTCATCAATTCTTCTTTACTCAATGTAATATTAATATAATGTATTGATTTGATTGCCAGCGGCGGCAATTAGAGGAAGCGTGGGGAAGTGAGTTGGCCACACTTTTTTGGCGCTTTTTTCCCCGTTCTATTGTCTCTTAATGATAAACCTTATCTGCCAAGAGAAAGTAAACTGCCCTTGCCCCCCCCTCCCTTTAAGACACCCACTTACCTCTACTGTTGAGTGCCATAACAGCATATTTGTGAAAAGACAATGTAAAATTACAATACTGAATACCACAATATGCTAAACAACAACAATAATAGTAAAACATTAAATGATTCGTTTGGGTCATTGAATGTGAAATCAACCAATGAAGAGTCATTTTACAACCTTACATATCAGACTGCAGTAAAACTGGCTAAAATCTAACTAACTAACTAACTCCCTAGCCTTCTAACACCCGAAGGTTCATGGCTGCAGCAACACAGGCCTTCCATCTTTCCCTATCTTGAGCAAGTTCTATATACTCTTTTCCATCCCTACCAATTTCCCTTAGGTCCATCTCAACGTTGTCCCTCCATCTTCGACTTGGCCTTCCTACAGTTCTCTTACCATCAGGTTTCCCAACAAGAATCCTGTAAACTCCTCTTTCCTCTCCCATTCGTGCCACATGACCTGCCCACCTAAGTCTTCTTGATTTAATTATTCTAATAATATCTGGACATGAATACAAATTATGTACTTCTAAATTATGTAACCTTCTCCACTTACTTGTCTCCTCATCCCTTTTAGGTCCAAAGATTTTCCTAAGGATCTTATTTTCAAATACTCTCAATTTATGTTCCTCTTTCAATATAAGGGACCAAGTTTCACATCCATATAATACTACAGGCAAAAATACTGTTTTGTATATTTTAACTTTTAGTTTCTTAGATATTAAACAAGAAGACAAAAGTTTATGAAGAGAGAAGTAACATGCATTTCCTGAATTAAGCCTACTTTTTATTTCCTCCTTAATATAATTTTCATTTGTTAATATTACTCCTAAGTATTTGAATTTGGAAACTGGTTCAAACGAGTTGTTATCAATAATTAGATTTTGATTATTACCTAACACTTGGTTTCGGCCTGTAAGCATATATTTAGTTTTCTCTCTGTTAACTTCCAAACCTATCTCTTTAGCAGTTTTGAAAAATATTTTAGCATTATTCTTAATTGTATTCACATCATCCCCCAGTAAGTCTACATCATCTGCATATGCTAACAACTGAGTCACACCATTTAATTTTAGTCCTTCGTTAGTTTCTTTTACCTTCCTAACAGCATATTCTAAGGCAAAATTAAAGAGCAAAGGAGATAATGCATCTCCTTGTTTTAACCCATCATGAATTGTAAATTTGTCAGACATATTAATACCCACACGAATTTTACTTTGTTTCACTGGTGCATATTTTTATCATACTAACAAGCTTCTTAGGTATTCCAAACTCTACTAATATATTATATAATTTATCTCTTTTGACCGAATCATATGCTTTTTTGAAATCAATGAATAGCTGATGGACATTTTGATTATATTCCCACTTTTTTTCAAGTGTCTGTCTGATGTGAAAAATTTGATCTGTAGTTGATCTGTTACGTTTAAATCCACATTGATAATCACCTATAATTTCATTAGCATATGGGGTTAGTCTTGTTAAAAGAATGTTAGATAATATTTTATATGTTGTTGAGAGTAGAGAAATTCCACGGTAATTATTGCAGTTCATTTTATCACCTTTTTTAAACACAGGAACAATTATGGATTCTTTCCACTGTTGAGGGATTTCTTCTTTATTCCATACTAAACAAATTAATTTATGAATTTGGCATATTAATGAATTTCCACCATATTTAATTAACTCAGCTGGTATTAAATCAATGCCAGGTGCTTTGTTATTCTTTAGCCTTTTAATAGCATCTTTAACTTCAGTCAAGTTAGGTTCTGGAACTAAAGGTTCTGCTGTGTGGACTTCATTTGCTTATGATTTATCTCCTACATGAACATTTAAAAGGTCATTAAAGTAGTTCTTCCATCTATTTAGAATATCGCTTGGGTCAGCTAGAAAATCACCGTCTTTATCTTTTATCAGGTTTACTTTAGGTTGCCACCCCTTTCTAAACTCATTTACACCTTTATATAAATCTCTGATATTTTTATTTTTGCTGTTTGTTTCAATTTCGTTAATTTTGCTTTTCAAGTAATCTTTTTTTTTACTTCTTAACGTGCGGTTAACTTCTCGCTTTATTCTATTATAATTGCTTAGATTTGTATCATCAGAGTTATTTAACCACCTAAGTCTAGCCTGATTTCTTATTTCTATTAGATTATGACATTCATTATCAAACCATGGCTTACTTTTTCTCGGTTTATGGTATCCTATACTTTCTTTAGCTGCTGATTCTATTGCATTACGTATGTGCTCCCAATTCTTATTTACGTCTGTTTCATTTATATTTTCATCATCATTTAAATCCTGCAAAACATCAAATCTATTTGACAGTTTAATTTGGTAATCTTTCTTAATTCTTTCATCAGTAAACTTTCCTGTATCAAATTTTAGAACTTTTAGATTTTGTTGCTTATGATTTATCACTGAGAGTCTTTCTCTTAATTTAGCAATTACTAAATAATGGTCACTGGCACAGTCAGCACCTCTATGTGTACGAACGTCAATTATACTAGTATGCCTTCTCTTATCAATGAGAATATGATCTATCTGATTATGAGTTTTACCATCTGGAGAAGACCAGGTATATTTATGGATATCTTTATGTTTAAAAGTGGTACTTTTCACAATTTAATTCTTTGAGGTTGCAAAAGTAATCAATCTTATACCATTATCATTACTTAATTCATGAAGACTTTCTTTACCAATCGTGGGTTTAAATGTCTCTTCTTTGCCAATCTGTGCATTACAGTCACCTAACAGAATTTTCATATCATACTGAGAAAATTTATCAAAGACCTGTTCTAACTCTGTATAAAAATCATCTTTAGTATTATCGTCTTTATCTTCCGTTGGTGCATGTATGTTTATTAAAATAATTTTACACCACCTACCCTGTAAAACTGCATATGATATCCTATCATTAATAAATTCTACTGTTTTAAGAGCCGAGATAATTCTATTATTTATGAAAAAGCCTGTTCCAAAATTATGATTTTCAGTACCACCATAGAAAATAGTATAATTTTTAGTTTTACAATTCCCTTCTCCTGGCCACCTAACTTCCTGGACAGCTACTACATCTAATTTATACTTAACTATCTCATTAACTGTACACTGAAATGCCCCAGGCCGGTAAAGGCTCAGAACATTCCAGGTGCCTAATTTAATATCCTTATTCCTAATGTAGATCTTATCCTTAGTCCAGGGACCTCCCAAAGTAGTCCCCACCCGGAGATCCGAACGGGGGACTATTTTACCTCCGGAATATTTTACCTGGGAAACATCCATGGCCTTATATTGGTGTTTCTTGACATTTTTGTTTCTTACAGTGCAGAGTTGTCAGCTCTACGGCTAACCCCCAATATGAATGGAGGAACTACTACACAAGACAAACACAAACTGGCTAAAATCATCAAAAGTAAATAACAGCTTCGCGTACATTAATTCCAACAATATTGTGTTTACATTTAATTACAATTTTTGTTAGACTTTTCGATTTGAATTGAAGGAATTTATCTACCTTTTTGAGGAAACTGGTACATAACTTTTGATTGCACCACCTTCACAAACTATCTCCCCTAACATATGTAAAAAATATATCGTGTGAAAAATGCTCTTCAAGACCTGTCGAACTGCGTCTGAATCACTTCTATAGGTGCCACCATTGGCGAAATATTGAAATCTAAAATTAACAATATGGTAAAGAAAAGGTGGTTCAAATAGCACATTTTGAATTCCTGTAATTTTGGAATTACAAAATATATGGATTTCCAACTGCGCATAGGTAGTACAGTGTCTCTCAAATGTTTTAGGACAACGACATTTTAAACTAGGCAACACAAATTGCGTAAGGCGCTGGTAGGTTGCGTGTAGAGTTAGGCTCAATTTCAGGGTTGCCATATGCACAATAGATATTTATGAAATACGCGAAAGGAATAAAACCAAGTGTTATTGTATAATAAATTTTTAAAAAAATATTAGTATTACGTTTGTCGCAAATAAGAAATACTTTCTGAAAGAAAGAAAACAATTTGCTTTGAGACAAGCATGGTAATGGTAGTATTCATACTTAGAAATGTCCCAAGTCAACAGCTGACGAAATTGCTAACTTCGCGTTTCGGAGCCTGGCTTTTCTTCGTCAAGTTCAGCGCAGTAGCTAGGGGCGGCGGGAGTCGGCAATGGGCGCCGAATGATCTAAATGAAAAAAAGTTGTGAAAGAGAATGCCTTGGCGCCCCGTGATATTATTTGCGCCTTATTAGGGGCATATAGGAAGAGGGCAAACATTGACGGCCAAGTGCACCTGCAAGGGGGGGCACAGAGGAGCAATTACCCCCTTCGATTTCAAATTTATGCAAATAACAAAACATTTTGTAAAATTTTCTTGCTTGCTTCGCTCGCCTTATCTGCTTTCCTTGTTTTCGTCAGAGCTAGGGGCTAGGGGCGGCGGGAGCCGGCCACGGGCGCCGAATGATCAAAGTGGAAAAAAAGTTGTAAAAGAGAGAATGCCATGGCGTCTAGTGAAATTATTTGCGTCCTATTAAATCAATATTGTATTCAATTGCAAACATTGGATCGAAAAATTTTCTTACTCGCTTCGCTCGTAGTCTACTTCTTTTCTGTAATGTAATGTATTTCAATAATATGTGTTGTATATTTGTATTGAATAAGCTTTGAATATGTACACAATTTAGTGTTACCTTGTTGCATATGTATATTCTTATTTTACGTCGCTCCATGTTGCATATGTGTAAAACATATGCTGTACATGAAAGTTACACATGTATCTTCGGAATGCATTTATCTTTCATTTTCGGCTATTCAAAAATAGTTTGTGTGCTTGTTTTTCATTATTAGCTAATGTGAAATTGACGTGTTGAAAAAAAAAATTCAAATCGTTTGTTCCAATCAAGTGCTTTAGCACAGACTTCTACCCTCTTTTTGCGTAATTTATGAGGATAATAACGTCTTTGATACTACTACTACTACTGGTAGTAGTAATAGTAGTAGTAGTAGTAACAATAATAATAAAGCCATTATTAATGTTATTATTATTATTATTATTATTATTATTATTGGTACGTTTATCCTGGTACTTGCCCCCCCCGCACACACACACACAAAAATCGTGGTTGCACCTCTGGTATTATATTGTTCCGCAAATTTTGTCTGACAAAAATAATTTGAGTAATTAATTCGGCATAAACGGGGGAAATGTTCTAACTTTTGGGAGGGAGTGCGTCATGGGCCTTGGGAGGAATGGGCACTCCTGGGTGTCAGTCCGGTCCTACATTCATGCAGTGAACTTTTAGTCAACCAAACGCACCTTCAACCTACATTGATAAACGAAATGAAGGTTAAAGGTGGTACTTAGCAATAAATGACACATAGTTAAAAACAATTAAATAGACACTTGGCTAGGTTTTTTCTCGCTTAGTTGTTCGAGGTAAAGAAAGAACTGCGGTGCTCTTTAAAAAATTAAAATGCATAAGAAAAGTGATTACCATTAAGTCCTTCTGAGTATTTTTTGAGCTTTTCCAAGCCTTAGAATAGCTAAACTTTTGTTCCAACGATAACCTGACGATCACTGAACTGTCAAAAATTGGAATTAAACATCTTCATCTTGACAGAGCAATAACTTGTGAACATGGCCCTCCTTAATGTAGACACTCGTTTCTTGAACTCTACAACAGAGCAAATATTTAAAAATACCCGAAATACCAAAAGTTAGACAATGTGTTTACCTTCTTGAGTTTACACGCTATCGGATATCTGACCTCTGTAATCCTTCGTGCACCCATCAGTCAGTCACCCAAATTATCCAAAGAGATATTGGTAATTGACATTCACTAAATAATACATAGTAAAGTGTCAAAGTAGTATTTGTCCATCACGAAACACGTTCTCATAACAAAGAATGCGTAACGGGGAAAAAAAACGACAGAATTGTATTTTTACGAAGACTATAATTGTTTATTTACGCCTCATCTGAGGAGGAGTAAATTTAGCGTGATAACTTAGATAAGGGCGTGGTACAGTCACGGACACTTCTCGGTTGTACTGGTCTCATTTAAAGTCAATGGCCTTGTTACAATCCAGAAGTGTCCGTGACTGTACGTTTTCGATAACAAATGGTAGACAAACAATAGGAAAAAAACGAAACAAAATGGAACAGTTGCAATTTGCGAAATAACAATTTGGTTTGGGGGAATTGTAACACGAGTGTATTATAATATAAACAGGGTGTCGTAAAACTCTTTCAACAACGCTTGGGAGCTGGTAGATATCATAAAAACAAGTAACTTTTCCCTATGCAGTTTACCTCGAAAGCGCTTAGTTTCTGCGCTATAAGCGCTTAAAGTCTATCCTGTACGTATGCAACCCAACACAGCAAACGCTTGCTCTGACATAACTAGCAGGGGCGCGTGGCAGGATTGCCACTAGCGTTCCTCGTTAAGAGAGACCACTTAAAAACAACAACTTGGGAGTCTTTCCTGAGCAAAATCCAAAACATAATGATACTTGCGATGTTGTAAGAAGGATTCACAGTATTTTTAAACTGACCAAAACAAATAATGGGCAGACTGAAATTCAAGATTACTCATTCTAAAATATCTCCATAATTGATTGATTGATTTGGTTTATTTTAATTCGCTTTTCTGCCACCTTTGGCTAATCGCGACGATGAGGATGATATGATGAAATAACAAATGACACCAATGTCTAGACCAGGATTTAAACCCGAGACACGTGGCGCCGTAGCGAGCTGTGCTAACCACATCACCACAGAGTGTTTCGTATATCATGCAATATCAACAATTGCAAGGGACACGTGAGATAGGAGAAATCCACGAACGAAAAAATGTAAACATGATGTGTTTGCTGCCTCGTTTCGAACACGCAGACTGTAATGTTATTACAATTTATTTATTAGAAATAAAGTGAACTAGCGCTATTGCAAATCGAGTTCGTTATAAAAAGCAGGCTGAAAAGAAACAAAAATCTCCGGCAGATGAATATTCTTGAGCCACTTCGGTGACTGAGTACGTTTAGTGATAAACACATGATCCCTCTCTACCGAATGTTCTGGACACGAGTTCCGACCTGGACAAAAATGTCTTATGTCCTCGTATTTACTATTTGCCCGAAAGTGTAGGAAAATTACGTACAATGAGAATAATATAAATTCACACGAATTTTTCCGGAAATTCATCTAGATGTCAGAATCTCGCTCGTTTGCTACAAAACGTTGTTTCCAGGGTGAACTAAAAGTTGACATTTTGGTGCCTTCCGAAAATATTACTCTTACATTTCAATGTTGATATCAAGTTGCTACAATGTACATATGTACAATTTATGACGTGTACTCAATGGTTTCCTTTTGATTATTTTTTCCCACGTTCCATGATAAGAATGCTAAGCAAAGACACAAAATGAGAAAACTAATTTGTACATATGGAAAGAGTGTAAATTACGAGGATTTCTCTTGATGTATCAACATCAAACGATATCGTGAAGTGCAGATCAAACTAGTACAGGCAGTATGCACCGAACTCAATGTAATTCCTTTCAATGAAATATTAATTTCTTCCTACAACTTCCTTAATAGAGCATTCAAGATTAACCAGTTTGAGTGGAGAGAAAGCGAGAGAGAGAGAAAGAGAGAGAGAGAGAGGGGGGGAGAAAGTTTTTAATTCGCATGTTCCTAGTATTGCAAATAATCGTTGTAATTTTCTTGATACCAATTTTTAAAACACATAATTTTTCTTACATGCATATCAGTTGTCGGTAAAATTTATAGGTTGCCACTGTTTTCTAAAATAAGCTAGGGGTCTTGGGTTCGAATCCCAGCTTGGGCATATATGTTTGTGAGTGTCCATTCATCAATTTTATCATATCATCACTCATCACTATCTTCGTAAATTAGCCAAAAGTGGCACAAACAGCTAAGTAAACTAAAGCAAATCAATCAAGCAATGAATCAATCAATCATTAAATTCAAAGAGCCTCGCAATTATTTCCTTATGAGACAAACACGATTAGCAATAACGGTATTACAGATAGGAATAATTTTCAAATAAATTGTAATAATCCGGGTTCGAGTCCTGGTCGAGCCTGCATTTTTCGCTGAAAATTTCTACATTACAGTCTGCGTGTTCGAAACGAGGCAGCAAACACATCATGCTCACATTTGTTCGTTCGTGGATTTCTCCTATCTCACGTGTCCCTTGCAATTGTTGATATTGCATGATATACGAAACACTCTGTGGTGATGTGGTTAGCACAGCTCGCTACGGCGCCACGTGTCTCGGGTTTAAATCCTGGTCTAGACATTGGTGTCATTTGTTATTTCATCATATCATCCTCATCGTCGCGATTAGCCAAAGGTGGCAGAAAAGCGAATTAAAATAAACCAAATCAATCAATCAATTATGGAGATATTTTAGAATGACTAATCTTGAATTTCAGTCTGCCCATTATTTGTTTTGGTCAGTTTAAAAATACTGTGAATCCTTCTTACAACATCGCAAGTATCATTAATGTTTTGGATTTTGCTCAGGTAAGACTCCAAAGTTGTTGTTTTCAAGTCGTCTCTCTTAACGAGGAACGCTAGTGGCAATCCTGCCACGCGCCCCTGCTAGTTATGTCAGAGCAAGCGTTTGCTGTGTTGGGTTGCATACGTACAGGATATACTTTAAGCGCTTATAGCGCAGAAACTAAGCGCTTTTGAGGTAAACTGCATAGGGAAAAGTTACTTATTTTTATGATATCTACCAGCTCCCAAGCGTTGTTGACAGAGTTTTGCGACACCCTGTATATATGTAATATATCCTTGCCCTTGGATTAATTCCATACAGATTTGTACAAAAATCTCTCTTCGGAAATTCTTGCTCCTTGTTTCAAATAAATAATGAAAAAAATATAGGAAACTGAAGCAATTCACAGGCATTACATAACCATTACTGGGGATATTAATTTCATTAACGGCTGTTCAGCCGGCTCCCGTGACAGAGTGGTTAGCACATCGCGCTACGACGCCAGGGGTTTAGGGTTCGAATCCCGGCCTGGGCATGGATCTCTCTGAATTTTCATTCATCAATTTCATCATATCATCACCACTCATCCCCATCTTTGCAAATTAGCCAGACGTGGGACAAAAGCCAAGTAAAATAAACTAAATCAATCAAGCAATCAATAAAAATGACTCGTAGGTAATTGGCTGATGTCCAACTACAGGGCCAACTCATTTTCTTTCTTCACTGAACAAGGCGTTAACTTGTGTGACATACAGCTCAATAACCGCTTCTTTAAACACAGACATACTAACACACACACTCACTCTCTAGGTTCAAATGAGTTGAAATGACTGTTGCAAACTCGACTTATTCATTGGTCCGTCTTATATACATGTATTTGTATTCCTTTTCACACACACACACATCCATCCTTTGTCTCATAACATAAACAGTTTATTTCATTCACTGTTTAAGCCATTGTACAAAAAGATAAGAAGTATCATAAAACATGTTAGAAACACGGCTTTTTCTGAAAATGCTCCTAAATATTTTAAAAAATGTCCGTAGTAAGGGCAGTTTGTTGCAGTACAAACTACACACAGAATAGGATTATACAGAATGGGTCAATATTGAATATTTGTATTTGCAAAACAAGTATGGCGTTACTGTGATTATTTGCTACTTGTTTTATTTTTAATATTTTAATGTATCTCAACACTCATAGCTCCTAAGTTACTAGCATTTAAAAATGCTAACACTTTCTGGCTCAGATTTCACTCTCATGTAGTCCCGAAAATAGTTGTAACTCCTTTCAAATAACAAAAAAGATATCATAGTATTTAATTTATGAATCTGATTAATTTATTCTATCAATCAGCTTAATTGTAAAACATGAAATTTATCTTTCATAGTACAAAGCGTAATTACATTATAAAGTACAATCTAATATTTTTTTAAAGTACGCTTTTGTTTGTGGTGTACAGTATCCTCACGTTACCTTTTGCACCTCTCAGAAACGACGTTCCCCATTTCCGGTGTTATGCTATACGACATCCAGAATTACCTTAAAAACAGTGAAATGCGTATGGAAACACATACAGGCTATACAAAAAATGCGTTTAGTTATATGGTACACAGGAATTCAATTTCACGTTTCTTTGTTGTTGTTTCTTCTTTGTTATGAAAATTGGTTAATTAGACGTTGCAAAGTACATGAGAGTATTTCTTAATGCATAATTTTTCTCCTGAAAACTGGACGCCAGTTGTTCTTTTTGGTAGACGGACCTTGGTCCCCCTTTAACGTCGCAACTGCTTTCCCGGTTTCTCCGCAATATACTGGAACGTTATCTATATCTTGGAACTGCAGTGCCCTATTCGAAGGGCGTCTAATTGCCACAGAGGTTCGATTCCGAAGGAGATTGAAACCAGCTCTGGGGTTCACCCAGACTCAAATATATAGGTACCTGCGAGGTAAAGGAAAAAACAGGGAAATGAAAGTTTGTATATTATACATGCTGTTGTAAAATGATAAGAATTCCCGTAACTTGTAAAATGTCAATAATCAACTTCCTTCACCTCGCACTAAAAAAAAAAAAGCTTTAAAAGTGGTAAAAATATATCTAAGAATAAGAAATACTGGTTGGTCTGCACACAAACACAAACTATAATATTCGATAGAAAGAAAAGCGTTCAGAATATACGATAACACTATGTTCCACAAATTGAAACTTATGTTTTTCGACATGGAAAGTACCCTATTGTTTATCCATCTATCCACTTTTGTGGTATTTAATTTTAGTCCCTTTTCTACTTTGTGGTCTTATCTCGACGAAGCCGATGAAAGGATGCATCGAAGAAACACGGTGACATGCCTGACAAAATTCGACATTGGGACCTCTGGCTTCTCCGCCATGGAAACTGCTGTTATTTTTAGCTATGAGAAGTTGCAGGCAAGTTGCAACCACCCCGCGTCCATATACTGGCGCTCGAAACGCGTGTAAAAGGATAGGGAGGCCTCCAATGCCCTCTTGAATTGGCAGAAGCCGAGTACACCACCTTGCGGAAAGACGGAGGTTTTCATCCCGTGCCTAGGCACACAACAGAAAATCCTCCGGAAAAGAAAATTCCATTATGATTACATTAGTTAACGATTATTCTGTATAAAATAATTTTCATAACTATCTAGGTAAGTCCAGAAATATGTGCTGTTCGCGTAACTTTGCCACCTGTGCCCTGTCTCAGGTACCTCTGGAGCAAGGCCGCGCATAGCTTCAGAAAAGCGGGGGAATCTAGTGGCCAGAGCGAAGCAATACACGCTGCTCGAAGGCTGGTATCTTCAGTCGCCCCCACCCCTCAATTCCGTACCCTGTCACGTCTTCATTAATTTGTGGAGCTGTCTCGCTCACTACTTGCGCAGAAACTTGTTCTCGTTCACCTGCTCCAGAGATAACCGAGACAGAGTGTAATCAGCGTCCGCCGCTACTATTTGATTTTCTTTGTAGCAAGATGCATGATCCAACTTAGCCCCTTAACTATGCAATCTACGAAAACGATTTCTAAACTTGGCTCCATGAAAACTATTTTTGCATTTTAATTAATTTATTTTCACATGAGACACTAAATATCGAATGCTTTGTCTTACAGACTCAAGAATGCAGTTTCGTATCAGTATTATTTGTTTTGATACTGTGTAGCCTTCTGGTACGGACGCATTCATACGGCGATGCCCTAACATCTATCGAGAAAAGTGTGAACTATTTAATTGGCTCGTGGAGATTTTGGACGTTACGAGCGCCAGCTTGCAATTTACGGTCGAAACTAGAAGTACTTGATGCTGGAGGATAACTTTCGAACACTCCTCCCACGGGAACAAACAACGTCGAACTTGACAGGTCAGTGTCAACCAGCAACTTATTGAAAAAAGAAGAAGAAACCTGCAAAAGTCGCCAATCCTAAAGAATACGATGTGGTTCTGCAAAAGTCCCAGAAAATTCTGGCTCCAGACACGGTTTGCATCCTGTGCAATCACGTATTCACAGCCATAGTAGTGTGTTGCAAATATTTGGCACCGGTTGTTTGGCTCTGGAAAACAAAAAATAAAAGCGAGCTCATTGTGTTCAAGAGCGCTAATGTTCAAGACTAATATATACGTATCTTGCGAATAGGTCCTAGATGTAAATGGGCCAGTTAGTTCAACTAATGCTTATATCATAGGGGCAAGGTACTTTCTGCCCCGCCAAAATTCATGTAGATGACCAGATATATGTGTATATTTACATACATAAAGCATTGTTTATGCCAATCTTGTCCCCCAAATTTATTTTAAGTTGCCACCTCTGGCTGATATTCCTTGAAAATCGATGATATTTTGAACATGGTAGATGTCCCTGATACGTATGTGGTTCTTGACACGAATAACTTATTATTAAAATTGAATGAAATTGGATGAAGAATCAAATAATATTGTGTAGTAAATTCGATTCTTACTTTATTTGGTTACAACAGATTACCTTTTGGTTTACGTAGTCCTATGATATTTCAGAATGTAGTGGATCAGATATTGACAGTAGTTCGGTTCCCTAAATATCACTTAGGTGCAGTGGTGTAACAAAATCGTCAAGTGTCTGGACGCAAGAAACGCATTGAGGCCTTTGAATGACTGGTTGGGGATAGACTTAAGTTAATAGATATAAAAGTTTACCCTGTACCTGTGATATATCACAGATTATAATTTATATCCTTTTGGCACGTGCACATTCAAAACAAGAGACAAGTAGATATCTAATTTTACCATAGGCACATACCTAACTTGTCAGTGCATATGCGCCATTTGCATGAACTGCTGAAGAAAGGATATCGGAATAGACTGATATTAATCAAGAAGAATACCAATTACTAAAAGAAATCGTAGCGTTCCAGCATGTAGAATGCGGGGATCGAACCAAGGGATGTTGCTCACCCCCACCGATTATAGATAGCACTTGATGTTGGAGACGGCCCTAAAAGGGCCAGGTGTGAATACCTAGCTTAGCATTTAGTAATTAATGTAAACTCATGTTTTAGATTTAAACACTTCTGACTGAGCAAACGTAAAAAACAAACTTTTCAAATTTTGCATTGTCTTGAGCCTCATGAAAGTGATTGTTAGCATTCCAGCATATCAGCACACGTGCATTTGTATCCTGTTTCAGCTCACGTAAAAGTAAGTAGAAGTTATTTTTTTGTTTAAAATTATTTTCGCTTTTCTATCAATATGGCGTTGCTGGGTCAATTGTAACACACCGAGCAGGGACGGTTGTAACATGTTACAATTTCCCCCACATACACTCACGTTGTATGCTAAATAGTTTTCATTTGTAGTTCCCTTCAACAATTTCATTACATATTATGTATTTGTTTGTTTCAGTATGACGCGTAATCGTGAAAGACGAACGGACCGAGGGACACCCCAAGAAGTGATGGAAGCTGCTGTTTCTGCTATTATAGTCAATGACCAATCAGTGAGGAGGCCGCTGAGGATTTCGGACATTGCCATGTCTCTCTCTACAGGTTTTGTAATAAGAAACGCGAAAACAAGAATCCAAAAACTGGATACAATCCTCATAACCGTGTCTTCCGTGTTCTCATCGCCTCCAACCTCTCGACGTCAGAGTGTACGGTCCATTCAAGAAGTATATGAACTCCGCAATGGACTCCTGGATGAAAAGCCACCCAGGATCTGGGATGACCATATATGATATTCCGAAGATAGTTGCACTTGCATTTCCGCAAGCTGCAACCCCAAAAACACATTTTGTCGGGGTTTTCTTCTACAGGCATCTGGCCATTTTATGGAAACATCTTCGATGATTCTAAACTTGCCCCTTCAGATGTCGCGGACAGGCTGAATGAAATTCCAGCCAACCTGGCTCCTCCGGCAACGCCTACGCAATCAGATTTTTCTCCTCAATTGGTTTGCGCCTTTACCAGGGCAGATTTTGAAAGAATGCCAAAACGAAAAGCAGGAAGAAACAGACGAAAAAGGACAACAATGTACATTTTTTAAAAGTAAATTGAAAAGCTTGGTCACCAACAATGGATTCCACAACGCAAGTACTCATGTGACAGAAATAAGCGAGAGTGCCGGAAGGTTAAACCACTAGCCACACTATGTTCCATGTGATTGCTTTGCTAACTTTTTATAAGAAAGCCTAATTCGAAATTATGACGAAGCTTCTAAACTAGCATCAATTTTATTCACATATATATAAAAACAGCTATTGTATAATGTACAATACCATATAAAATTACAAGATTTCGTAGTCAACTTAAATCTTTATCGATTCTCACTTGCTGTTAAAATAGTGAGACTAATTACATGTTGTTTGTTAAAACTTATTGGCAGTGTTGTTCATTTAAAAATAGTTAAAAGTATTTTGTTTCTTTCTTTACTTCCTTGTCTACAGTAAGACTTAACTGCTAAAATGGTTACTAATCAACACAATGATAATAATATCTTCAATTCAAAGGAAACATTTGATTGCAAAATATAAATTTCTCGTTCTAGTTCTTTCTGGCTGTCCGCCCTCCTCCTAAGTGTGTTGTTATGTCTCTAAGATAACAGTAAAATTATATTTCCGAAATTTGAATATCAGGAGAAGAAAGAGCAATTAACAATTCCATATTAAATTATGTTAAATTATAATGATACTCGATCAACGTTATTTATGCTGTTACACTACAAAATGACAAATCCGAAAGTCCAAAAGATTTGGTTTTCGTCGAAATTGTTCCTTTTTTCTGATTTTTAGGAGTATGTCAAAAGTAAATATTACGACTTATTAATGGAGTGCATCTCAATCACTTGTGCGCAGTATATCTAAGAACACAGTACATTCGAAGCGTAGTTACTAGCATCCAAGGCGAAGATACAAAGAGAACAAAAGAAGAACACAACATTTCAAGCAAGAGCAAACCATTGTGAAGAACTAGTTACCTTAATCATGTGCACGTCACTAATTAAGCATATTCGTATCTGTAAAGAAAATCCAAAACATATTGCCACCTTACAGAATGAACTTGTAAGCTGAATCTACAGCTGAGTGTAAAAGAGGGTTCAGTACCACGAATCTAACATTAACTTATCTGAGAAATCATTTAGAAGATCAAGTCTAAGCATCACATTAGCCTTGACAAGACAACTAGCAAATCATCAAACCTGCATGGTCTGTTCAACTATAGTTTACGTAAGTCATAATCTTAATTTTCTTATAGATTGATTTTAGAATTTAATACAGCGCAGTGATTTGATATCAAAATTAGGGTTTTAAGCAATTAACGTCCAATAAAAATAGATACTGCATGATAGTTTTAAATTAATGAAAACTTATTACTAAATAGTTTTCTGTGGAGCTAATGTGTAAACATCTGACTCACTGAGTAAATCCTTCCTCCCCATTCTGATAAAAATAACAGATCGCGCCTTGGTCTTACCTGAAATTCAAACTCGTACCTGAATTTATTCAATGGACAAAACCATATAAGCGACACGTTTCTCTTGCTTTCTTGTCGGAACTTACATCTCACTGAAAGACAAACTTGAACAACTCGCTTGCACCTGTGGAGGCCAGAGAGTGTTACAGCTCGCTCGAGCTTCCCGACTGCACACAGCACTTCAAAGTCAGTAAAGAGAAGAGCGGAGGAAGACGCCCTCCATTTCATGGAACCACCTCCTGATTATTCTGCCATGATTACAATGTCACCTGGTATTTTTATTCGCGAATCACGTTACTAAAGGCTTCCCACTGCACGAACGTGACCGGCGAAGCCTCTTACCTAAATCACTTCCTCCTTTCCGCCCATATTACAAATCTACAGTACCCCTGCTCGACCTGTGGGGAGCGCTCTTCCACAAATAAGGCGGGTTGACTAGGCTTACTGCAAGATAAGGACTAAAGCTAAATACGAATACCATGCGCATGCCTATTGCAGAGTAAATACGATTATTGTCCTTCTACTTGTAGATCTTGGATTATCCTGTGTTCAAGTGACTGTCCACGGAACTTTGGAAATGCTGTTTTCTAAATTACAAATATCATATATTTCTTTTTAAATTTGGCACTGTATGAATTTATATAAATATTATCCGACACACTATTTTGTACTGGATCGAGCTTAGATAATAGAAATCGATCACAATTTCTCAAGAGGCAGGCCATGTAGTGTTTACCTTTCTTTCGTTCACAGTCATGAAGAGAATCAGATGGGTGTACATAATTATAATATACAGAAGAATTATATTCGTAACAGATGTCTACCAAATAATATATGAACATATTTTCTGAAACACAATCCCGTATCGAACATTTTTCTTCCTCTCTTGTCACATTTGTAGATGAAAATTATACATGTACGAAGTACGTGAGGAGGAACGGGCGGCACACTGAGGACGGTAGAAAATATTAGTGTGGAGGCAATTACTTTTAATATGCCATAAAATTCAATATTGGGCTAAAGGAGCATTTATATATCCAGTTATTCTTGTTTTTCCGGAAGGAGGCATTAAGGCAGTGGTTTGCATTTCCAGTGACATCACTTCCCCTGCTGTACCCTGGCACAATCACTGGTGACGTGTTGAAACTTCTGTCAGATGCTTGTGTTTCCGAAAACACTCAGCAGCGACTTCCTCGAAAATGTATTTTGTTTGTAAGAACTACGTTGGCATTGAAATTAAATAAAATATATATGTTTAAAATTCGATCTAAGATATTCGTGATTACTTGAACTCACTTGATTCGCAGGTAACATTGTTCAATTATGTTTATGATTACACAACCGCACATAATAAGACTACCTCTTATTACAAAAACATATATGAGTATGCAATTATCTTACAGCAATATTCACTTTTTATTGCCACTTATATTTTCGCTGGAAACAAAAACGTAATTATTTGAAGTTCAGCATGAAAACTAATCCAAAATTGTAAATTACTATTAACAAAGCATTCATGAAATTTTCAACTACCGACCTACGTAGATATTTGTTGCACAGTACATATACGTCTCCAATACAAATTTTAATTTTAAGGTTAAATATGTAATTAAAAAGGAAAAATCACCAAAATGTAATATATTTGCATATACGTTAATATTTCTACACGAGTCAGCAACACAAATGTAAGGTACTTATTTTATGCCCCCAACAAGTCAGCAACACAAATGTAAGGAACTTGTTTTATGCCCCCAACAAGTGGGTCCGCATATGTGTGTTCGTATGTGAGGTATTTTTAACACGTTTAGATCAAATCATGCAAAATTACTTCAACTACAATATTAACCTGATATAGTGGATAAAATGCGTATGTAAGTCTTGTTATTTTACAATATAGCAATTTGAAACCAAAGTACCAACCCTGAAGATACATGAGGACATTCAAAACATACGGAAAATCCGAGGAAATACGGACATGCACTTCTTCAGCATGTCAAGTTCTGTTAAATTGTGACGTAAATACACTGATAGAAAAAAAATAATGGCGTTGGAATTTTCTGTGTGTTAGGAAAACTATCTACATTTCGTTACAAAGTTAGTGTAATATAATACTTGTACAAGGACACCACTATAACTTTACACTACTTGATATGATTATTAACGAGTGATTAATATATTCAGTATGGTTATGCTGCAACTATTCGATCATATTTCAAATAATACATACTGTATGACTTGTTTTGTTATTATTTCCTACTGATTCTTTCTACATATCTAAAGCCTATTCTACTCCATCTATAAAATTTATATGAATATATACATGTAACGACATGCAAGTGCAAACCGTGCATTCCTATTCAGTATTATGCATTAAATAATTCCATAACTAGGTTTAAAGGAAAATCTCCTCCCTTGTTCACATATTAGGTGATTTCATATGACTATGGTAGGGATCGAACCGACCATACTATGAATTACACTGGTCTACATATGAATTTTTTTTTTTGCTGACTTAGATATTTTAACTGATTCTATATAATTTGAGGTTGCTGATTCCAAATATGTAGTCAGAAAAAGTGTATCACGTCACAATTTTTCACAAATCACATTTGAAAATTTTCACAATATTATAATACTGGGCTAAACTCCAACAATTTTCCATATAGATATCTGCACATAATGAAATTTCTTTTTCTGTTGACTTAGATATTTTAACTGATTCTATATAAATTGAGGTCGCTGATTCCAAATATGTAGTCAGAAAAAGTGTATTACGTCACAATTTTTCACAAATCACATTTGAAAATTTTCACAATATTATAATAATGGGCTAAACTCCAACAATTTTCCATATAGATATCTGCACATAAAGAAATTTCTTTTTCTGCTGACTTAGATATTTTAAGTGATTCTATATAATTTGAGGTCACTGATTCCAAATATGTAGTCAGAAAAAATGTATCACGTCACAATTTTTCATAAATCACATTTGAAAATTTTCACAATATTATAATACTGGGCTAAACTCCAACAATTTTCCATATAGATAGATATCTGCACATAATGAAATAATAGGACTATACATAGGTGGCGTAGCAGATAACAGGTATTAAGTTGCATTGTTTCACAAGTCACATTTCAAAATTTTCAGAAAATGATATCCGGCTACATTCCAACAGCACTTGCAAAGAGAATGCGACGCAGTCAGATGTCCATGCAGAGTATCACGTCACGTTGTTTAACAAACATAAGTTTCTATTTTCTCAATAGGGAGTTCTTAATGGACAAAAAGTTTAGGCAATTCCAGCAAATTGATCAGATCAATTTGTTTCACGAGCGCATACAGTCAACACCTGATGCCTGTACTACTTATGCTAAACTTAACGTACACCACAGAATAGCACAACATGCATACCTACTTAGGCAAAAAATTTCGTTTCTTTGATTTTCTGGAGTAGGTGGCCTCAGGAACGTCACGCAGCAATAGTCGGCCATCATGTTTTCATTCCATCTCCCCTGATATCGGTGCTCCATGGTTTTTATGTCTTGGTGGAAGCGTTCGCCTTGTTCTTCACTTACGGCAGCACGATTGGACGGAAATGCATCTAAGTGGCTGTGCAGGAAGTGAAGCTTGACACTCATATTTACACCTAACTTTTAAAACGTCACCAACAAATTATCAACTAGAACCTCGTAGTTGTGCACCCTGAAGTTTCCAAGAAAGTTTGTAATGACATCAGAAAAGGCACACCATACATCTTTCTCTGTGCGGTTCATTGTTTGTAAGAATTCTTCATCTTTCATTAGCATCCTTATCTGAGGACCATCAAAAACACCTGCTTTTACTTTCTCATGAGTCAATGCAGGAAATTTTGAGCAAATGTATTTAAAGCAAGCCCCATTCTTATCCAGAGCTTTTACGTACTGCTTCATTAATCCAAACTTAATGTGCAGTGGAGGAAGTAACACTTTCTTAGGATCAACAAGTGGCTTCTTCTGGATGTTTTTCGCCCCGACTTCAAAGTTTTCCTGGCAGGCCACAGTCTTCGTACCCAATGTTCGTTCCTTGCTCGACTGTCCCATAAACACAAAAAGCATGGATATTTCGTGAAACCTGCTTGTTGACCAAGTAACATTGAAATGACCTTGAGATCTCCGCACACAAGCCAACTGTCATTTGCATACTTTATCTTTCGAGCAGTTCTTTCATTGTTTCGTAGCTTTCCTTCAATGTACGGAGTGGCCAACAGGAATGGATGCTAACTTATTGCCATTATGCAGAAACACACACTTCAAATTCCTCTTCGATCTATCAATAAAAAGCCTCCATTCTTTTGCATTATACTTATATCCCATCGCTTCAATTAGTCCCTTCACATCTGTACAATAGACAAGTTCTTCGTCCCTTTGAAAATATCTTAATAGATGCCTCTTTCTGTCCCGATACATGAAGGTTGTTCCAGGCACTAACATATTTCTTTCCTTTAGTCTACACAGGTCCTGCATACTTTATGAGGTGCCCAGGATTTATCTTGGTCACATAATTTAATTCCGAAATATGCACTATATGCTTTCCTTACAAAGTCAGTAATATTTGTCCTTTGTTTTGGGGTTAACAATGTTCGAATAACTGATTGAAATAACATTGATTATAATATTCAATGTGCTGCCATCTTGTGACCTCTTTACGGACTACGTTGTTTCATTGTCTAAATATACATCCCTAATATTAGATCATTTTCTATTTTCCTCTGAAACCTGACGTGATAGAAAAAAACGGATTTAGGTTTTTATTTACCACCCTTGAATTACTAAAGAACAACCATCAGCCTCCAGTCAGCAAAATGGACGTAGACCAGTGTTATTACTGATTTAGTGCATTAACCATTGATAAAATATAAGTAGTAGCACAGGGTTATAGTACAGATTAAAAAATATATATGTCCAAGTAAATTCGCATGCCAATAAAACCCAATTGTCTGACATTCAGACAATTATTACATATAATATTCATACATAAAAATACAAGGCTGTACAAACGAAACTAGTGAAGGCGCTTCTACTGCCATTTTTATGAACGATTCACTTGCGAATTAATTCAGCAAGAAACACTGTCAGTGCAAAACCGATGCCTAGGAAAAAATAGTGCGAAAGCACCAGAGAGATCGTTCCCTTGAAGACTTCGAAGTGAACTTCCCGAGCTAGCTTTCATGAAAAGTAGTGAGTATTCTTTACTTGTCGAAAATGTCAGAATCTCCGCTAGCGCCGTCCGCCACACTTCTCCCGATTTCTCGGCCTCACAAGGAACTGAACGCACTGTATATGTAATGTATGTGTGTGCGTGGAAGTGTTTCTGTGTGTGTGCGTGTGTGTGTGTGTGTGTGTGTGTGTGTGTCATCACAAGCAACTTCTAAATAGTTCACGGAATTCAAGTATGCTTACGAAAAATTCGTTTTACCGTTAACTCAGCAAGAAAAGCAAACAGTGCTAGAATGTGGCCAGCCAAAAGGAGTGCAAAGGCACCAGACAGATCGTTCAATTCCAAACTTCGAAGTGAACTTTCAGTTTCTTCTTTAATGAAAGGTAATGAGTATTCTGTTGGTTGAAAGTTATCGCTCACCTCATTTATCCAGTAGTTTATCACACCAGAATCTTGTAGGTAACCCAGGAAAGCATTGAAAGTCTCCACTAAAGGAGATCCTTTCTCAAACATGTAGTTTCCATATAGGCTTACAATATACTCCTTCATTATTCGGAGTCCCTCCACATTTTCATCTTTCAGGAAAGGGACTGTGGAGATTCTTGTTGAGGAAATCTTCTCTACTATTACTCCAACCTTCTTCATTCTTACCAATTCGTTGTATTCTTCTTCGCTCTTAACATCGAGGTATTTCTCAACAAATGACTTGGTTAGTGAATCTGTATTTCTATCTAACAGTTGCGTGTAGACTTCTAGCATTGTTGTCCACTTCAAACGTGATTCAATAAACTGTCGTAAGGTGTCGATGGGACTTTCGTACCTTGGGACAGTTAGGAAAGACACAAGGTTGCAATTGTACGCTGTAGCTAGTAACAGTGCAGTGAAATGAAAGGATATCACTAAGTTTCCAATAGATGCTGAGTTTATAATGGTAACGCCAGTGCCAATTACTATCCCAATAGAACTTAGAAACGAATAAAAATACTCTAAAGATGTGGGCTGAATGCACGTAGGGTCAACATACCTTCGAAACCAATACAATATATACAGAGAAAATGAACTAAAGAAAATGAACCCAATAACAGAAAACCAAACTAACGATTGGAGTGGCAAAAACACATCCCAAAATGTGTTGATACGTTGAGGCCTCGGTACAAGTAATGGGCAATCCACTTGAACTACGTGCGCACTAAAATCAGTATATTTGCAGAACCGTTCATCTAGTGTAAATTCTGGTATGGCAGCTTGATATCTACCATTGTAGACGTGTTGTAAATAGATGGGTACGTTGTCCTCATACTCCCAGTCAGCCGCTAGATCGCCGAGAGTCACGTTCCAAGTAAAATTACGTCTCGTGGCAAATTCTTGCATAATTCTGTAATCAATACCATCCAATATGTCTCCGTTTGAATATACATAAGGTGGAAAACCATACAACAATAAATTCAAACTTTTTCCATTCATATTTGCCAGCTTGTCGGTATTTAACCCTTTATCTTCGAAAAATATACCATTTTCCCACACTGCAACAGGTACAAATCTTCCTCCCATAAAGTAATTTTCTGTGACCTGAGAAAATATATAGTACTTTGGGTAACAAACAGAAGTATATGATGGTCTATGTGCATTAGCAAATAACGAAGGCGAACCACTTCCAGTCACAATATACGTGTATGGGAAAATGGACGTCCACTTCTCTGTAGACAATTTGTCTAGATACTTGCTACTTCCTTCATAAAAAACGATGACTTTCCTTGATTTCGGCCAAGTTGATAATTTAGCTGCATTGTAAAGACATTGAAACATTTCAGAAATGTTGGAAGTTGAAAGAATGAACGAATTACAACCACGTTTCATGCTATCCAGGATGATCTTGTGTGTATTATTAGAGAGCTGTGCTAATTGAAAATTGTCCCAGAGAAGAGAGAGGTCTAAACCATGGTGGGAGTTGAATAGCAGAAACTTCGAATCTCGAGCTACCATTACACAGGAATCTTCACGAGGTGGGGCTTGCAATAACGCCTTTAGAATATTCTCTGTACCCAGCCATGTATCTTTCGTAGGCTGTAAGGTTCCTTCTACGTGAAGTATAGCCCATATTAGAAGCAATATAACCATCTTATTCTTCATCCCGCGCCAATATCTGTAACATGTAAGGAAGAAAGTAAATTACCGATCTTGTGTTAAGTAAAGGAAGCATTTTAATAAATATACACACTTAGTTCAAAGACATACGTACCATCCTTGGATAAAAATTCTATGAGAGGTGTTCGCAGTTTTTAAATAGTTTGTAATGCTGTTATGTGTGAAATGGTGCTATTTGCAATTAGAGATATTTGACAAAGAAATAATTTAATGAGAGGTACGATTGAAGTAATGTGACTTAATGAAGCTTCTGTACATAGACACGCACTTAGTGAAATTGGTGTACATCAACATGTTTGGATGGTCGTCACTATATTTTAACTAAACATTGACACTTAGAATCGAACTGAACCAATTTCTTGAATATTTATTCATGAAAAGTTTAGAAACATTTCTGACATAAATTTTGCTAAGTGATTAAGTGTTCTCATCTGTTTTCTTATTCATTATTCGCCGATGTTGTTAGGAATTATCTAGTTCTAAAGATAAAAGTGATAGTAAGAGGACGTAATTTTTTTAAAAACAACCCGAAGTAAGCTTTATGATTGAAAGATCAGAAAGGAAGACTTATAATAAACCAGACACATACAAACACTCACAAATTCAAATACTCTTCAAGTAAATTTCGAGAAAATATGGTAATCGGTCTAATATAATTAGTAAATAATTTTAAGAATGGACATAGACGAAATTGAAGAATTACAAAATTCAACTTTTTATAACATCCACTCTGCTGTGAGTCACAGACAGTGTTCGATTTGAATGGGAGAAGCCAGGGAATTTTCCCCCTACTACTTTCTTCATCCCCGGCTCTACGTTTATATTTTCATTCCTAAACAGGGAAAGAAAATTCCTTCTCTCAATGTGTATTCTATTATTATTTATTATGGCATGACAGTCATTCACTGCTTGAGACAAATTCGAGCTTGCTGTCCA
The DNA here is from genome assembly GCF_977018435.1 of Lepisma saccharinum. NCBI lineage: Eukaryota > Metazoa > Arthropoda > Insecta > Zygentoma > Lepismatidae > Lepisma > Lepisma saccharinum. The sequence goes on from NC_139229.1 coordinate 134,237,910, forward strand.
CGATGTTGTGTAAAAAGATAAACCACAATGCACTTTAAACCTTCTTTGGATAAACTTTATTTAATGTTCACTCAAAACAGCAACAATCAAAAGGATCTGTTCGAGAGTGGTCAAGCAGATGGCAACAACAATGATGCAACTTAACAATACAACTTTTGATGGGTGGCATGTTATGAGTCTATGTCGGCAGTAATAAATAATTATTTGGTCCCTTTGCATTTCTTTTAGAGTCGTGATGTTAGTGCAACTTCAAGGACAGACAGATTAATTGATTGGTTTGGTTTATTTTCGTTCGCTTTTCTGTCACTTTTGGCTAATCGCTAAGATGAGAATGAATGGTTATAAAATGAGGATGAAGGCACAATCAGAAACATGGACGACACAACACAAGCCCGACAGAAGATCACACTAGCTGTGAGTCCAAACGGAAGAGCATCGCTAGTCTGCAAATTGCAATCCAGGAAGTTCTACGTGGAAAGGATGGTTTGCATTTTGACCCTTACACCCCTCAAAGACAGGTTAAGCAACAAAGGTGAAACAAATTAGTACTCATCTTGAAAGGAAAACAAATTTTACATTGGAAACTACGATTGATATGGATACTAACAGGAGGAACTTGAATAACTCCTTGAAATCACATGGTCACAATTTGCTTTGAGACAAGAATACTAATGGTATTCTCACTTAGAACTGTCCCTAGTGAACTGCTGACGTTTGGAACCTGGCTTTTCTTATGAACGAGATCGCAACCAGTCCTGGTTGAAGCAGGGTTACGAAAGTTTCAGAATGTTATGCAGGGTGTTACGAATTTCCTACTATGTAGAAAGTACTTCGCGAGAATGTGGTCTCTGCACTTCCAATGTATCACAACAAAATGTGAAGCAATCAAATGTAATTTTAGAATGATGCATTTTGAGGGCAAATGTGTAGATGTTAACAAATGGTGTGTGGTCCTACATTCATGCAAACACATCTACGATCTACATAGAAAAACAAACTGAAGGTTAATGGTGATGCTTAGCTATAAATGGCAAATAGTTAACTAAGATTAACTTGCACTGGGATCGATTTTGTCTCTCGCTTGGTTGTTCCAGGTAAAAAAAAGGAACTTCAGTGCACTTTAGAAATTACAAAATATCAAAAATTGTTTACCGTTAAGTCCTTCTAAGTATTTTTCGAGGCTTTACAGATCTTAAAATAGATGAATGTCTGTTGCAACGTTAACCTGGCGAACATTGAACTGTTAAAAATCAAATTGGAATGGAACATCTTCATCTTGACAGAGAAATAGCTTGTGATCATGTCCCTTACTAATGTACACACTCGTTTCTTGAACTCAAAAACAAGTATTTGCTCTATAAGAGAGCAATTTCTTAAAAATACACAGAATATCTAAAGTTAGACAATGTGCTTAACTTCTGGAGTTTACACGCTATCGAACATCTGACATCCATAATTCCTCGTGTCCACAGGCAGTTAGTCAGGCAAATTTCCGAAAGAGATATTGGTAATTGACAATCACAAAATATTACATAAAAAAGTATCAAAGTAGTATTTGCTCATCATGAAACACGTTCTCATGACACAAACTGTGTAACGGAAAAAATATACGACAGAATTGTTTTTTTGTTTTTTTACGCAAGAGTAGAATTGACATTTTATACCTCATCTCAGGAGGAGTAAGTTTTGCATGATAACCTAGATAAGGGTGTGGTACAGTCACGGACACTTCTCGGTTGTTATGGTCTCATTTAAAGTCAAGGGCGTTGTTACAATCCAGAAGTGTTCGTGATTGTACGTCTCGGATAACAGATGGTAGACAAACAATAGGAAAATCGAGACAAAATGGAACAGTTGCAATTGCGAAATATCTTTATGGTTTGGGAGAATTTCTTGCTCTTGGATGAATTCCATACACATTTGTACAAAATCTCGCTTCGAAACTTCTTGCACCCAGTTTCAAATAAATAATGGTAAAAATAAAGTGTAGCAATGTATACTTATTTTTTTGAATTCACAGGCAATTTTGAAGAAAAAATCTCCTGTATTTACTTTGCGAAACACAACATTATGAAAAGAAGTTTGTGACAAGATAAAAATGGCTCATGTTCATCTACAGAGCAGACTTATTTTCTTTCTTCAATCAACAAAGCGTTTATTTGTGTGACATACAATAGCTTCCATTAAATGTGTCAGACACCCTACCCTCACATACTAAACCACACTCATTAGTAGGGAACGGGTTTTAAGGTGAAAAATTATGATCGGGAAATGTTCTGAAAAAGAAAAGGAAAAAGGTTCTGAAAATGTTTTTAAAAATGTGCAAAAAAATGTGAGGCTGACAAATACCTTTATTCAGGTCTAAACCAGTTATTTCAATATTCTTAATTCAACACTGTAGCAAATAACATAATTAGTAATTAGTTTGCATATTCGGAATAGGTTATCTTGAATTTTTTTCCGCGGTTTGGTTCATTATCTTAGGAACTGTTGGGGCTGCAATGATTATGTTTACCAATTTATAGCTCTTGTTCTGCTCTACAAAATGAGGCCATAGGATTTTATGTAGCTGCTCAAGAAGAGTGAAAATCGTTTATGAGTTGAAAGTAGTGTTGGAAACTGGACTTATTCCTTGGTCCACCTTATATACGTGTATTCCTTTTCACACACACATACGTATATATAGCATGCATCCCTTGTCTTAACATAAAAAGTTTATTTCATTCAGTGTTAAGCTGTTGTATAAAACGAGAAGCAGTATTCTGCATTAGATAAGACCACTTGCAGCATAAGAAATGATAGAAACATATTACTCTTTCAGAAATAAAATTCTTATATTTTTAAAACTGTCCGCAGTGAAGGCAGCTTGTTTCAACAACTACACATACAATATGCCCATACAGTGGGCCACGAATAAGTATCCCCTACTAGCATGGGGCTACAAGATAACAAACATTTTACAACTTACAAGATTTCAGTTGTACGCTGTGGCGAGTACTAGGGAGACTAGGGTAGGAAAATGGTACCTCAACATTTATTCAATACATGATTTTCATAGTACATGTGAAATATCTCCTTGTATTTTTATCTTCATGAACTATTCTTGCCTACTCGATAAAGGTAATAATTATAATATTTTATTTGAGAATATATAACAGCATATTTGTCAATAGCAGCATCTTTTCAAAGTACAGTGTAAAAAAATATAAACTATACTTCCCCGTATAAAGCGGATCTGGGGCTCATCCAGTCAAAACTAAATTGGTACTCGGGGGTTAAAGGGGGCCGGAGTATGGTTCTGATCACATTACCTCCAACAGGACCGGGATCAATATAATGCTTGCGGCTACCCCCACATCCCCCTATATATGCCTCATGGCAGTGGCGGCGATTTGGTGCCAAAACTGGAGGGCAAGGATTATAAAGAGAGGGGGAAGTCTGCTCAAATATCTGAGATATACATGCTCGCCATGTATTTTCTACTCTGGCGGACTAGTCATTAGGCAGGCACTATAAGTACAGAAATCAAATTACGATTCAATTACGTATTTTATTCTATTTCATTTTTAAATAAATTAATAAACATGGTCTTACATTAACAACCCATAAATGTAATAACCTAGAATACCACACTAAATAGCTACTATAGACACTACACTTTCTTAACATCTCAGGGTCATCCTCAATAAGAATAGGCGTAGTACTGATAAAAAATATTTACTTATCGAAATCGATCTAGGTTAAATTAGAGTTTTGGATTATTAACGTAAGATTATGTTTATTGTTAGTTTAATACAACACGCAATGGATATTCTGTAATAACTATCTGTTCTTAGTTCCATACAAAATGTACAGGGAAATAATTAGATATAACAGTTTGTAACAAATAGTATTTAATGCCCCAAATACTAAAATTCATAAACATGGTACATTATTGAGTGGAAATATTGAATGTTAACAAAACAGGTTACAAATATTTTACTTCAAATTCAAATGCAATTGTTAAAATAAATAGTAACTTAAAAGTCTGAAAACTGATGAGTGAGACTTAAAACAATGATGAGTGCCTCTGTTTCTCTTTATTCAAAAGTGAATTATCTGATGACCTCAGTTTCAATAATTCTACAAAGTTACCCCGATTAGCTGAGAATTCTTCTTCCCTGTGGCCTCGTAATGATAATCCTTGTCTACCAAGAAAAAGTAATGTTTCAAACAGGATCTTGAGGTACTTACGGTTCTTCTCCACTTCTTCTTTGTTGTAGGAAGAAACCTTCACTGCTACACTTTCTTTACACTTTAAACCTTCTAGCCAACGTTGCAAAGCGCTCAGATGAGAAAAAGTACGCTCATGTTCTTTCTTCTTTGAAATATTCTAGGGGAAACATCTTTGCCACAAAGTGGATCTCGTCCGTGGAGGTTTGGCTGACACTGGTTTACGTTTGAGTACTGTAAAACTTCACCAGATTTGCTGACCTTCCATTTACTTTCACAAAATGAACTAGGTGAAAACTCAGGTACGTCTATATTGGTGGAAATACTAGCTACAGAAGTACTTTCTGATGTAGGGGCAAAGTTTTCATATTCAATACTTTCTTCTTTTATGACTTCCTTCTTTCTGCTAAAAAAATCCAGTAACGTTTTCTCTGCACCTTCTTCGTTTTTCTCACTCGAAACTCTAACAAGCGAATGAGTGAAAACACTGTCACATTCACAACTACAGTAATATCTAAACACAAAGTTCTTAAAATTTTGTACGAACAGAGAGTGAGTGATGTCACAAGAAAAAAATTCCGAATACTGTGAGGTACCGCAACGAGCATTGCAAACCTCTGAACAGGATAAGACCAGACCGCACGTTTGTGTTAAGATTTCCTTAGGAAAATATTGTACACCCCACTCCCCTTCCTCTCTCTCCCTTTTTCCACGATCCTTTTGGGCCCGACCCGATAGTTGAGCTAAAATAGTCAGTTTCTTTGGAGGGGGTAATGTCTTTGTTCTGTGTCAATTGTTGACATTCATGTTTACAGTAGGAGCTGTGAAGCCTCCAAATGTTTTGCAGCCCTGGGAATGCCTCTTTCTTGACACAAGTGTTATTGTGATTGATGATATTGAAACAACACAGGCGGCATGTTTTGAAGCTTTTTAAGTTAGCAATAATTTCTACATGAAGCATTTTTGCTCCCTTGCAGAACCGTTTGGTCGAGTTGTTAGTTCGCGGCTTAGCTGTCTGTAACCCTGAGGAATCTTGGTTGTGGGCACACGTGAATTTTTACGAGAACAAATTCATAAGAATTTATGTTATGAATAATATTATTATTTTAATGAAATTGAATGAAAGATGTGTAAGAACAAGGCTTACCATAAAGAGTTAATAGTGCGGGGCAAAAAGTGGGGGGGGGGGGCAACTGCTTCCCTTTGCCACCTCTAATCGCCGCCACTGCCTTATGGAATGGTGCAAAGTTCACGGGGAACATCACCTTACCTTATATACAATAATAATAATAACAAACACTACATTTGCATTTATGACATGACATTAAATGGACGAGTTTTCTGTAAAAAAATTATAAGTGTTGTATTAATATACTTTTAGCCAAATAAGCTTCAGTGAAGTATAATGCATTCATTCAATACTTTAAAAATTAATATGAGCAAGTCGATTTTCTGTACAAATATCTGGTATGTATAACGTGGGTGCTGTAATTCTTATGTGGTTCAATAGGTCTATTAACTGTTGCAATTTATAGGCCTATCAAAGTATTTAATTTCCACGTAAGTACCCGACGTAGCTCAGTCGTTAGGGCGTCTGACTACCATGCGAGAGACAACGGTTCGATTCCCGACGATTTTTTCCCTCCTGTTCAAGCGGTTCCGGCGCTCACCCAGGGTCGTATAAAGTGGGTACCTGGAGGAACTCTGGGGGGTAAAAGCGGCCAGGGACGTGGTGCTGATCACATTAACCCACCTTCGACCGAAATCAATAAAGTGTGGTGACCTAACTCCACACACCGTATACGTCTGTATGACATGGTGCAAGCACATTGGAGCACTTTACCTTTTTTTACCTTAACTACGTAAGTACAGTATTTCGTGAGATTAATTAAAAAGATGACCAGTCTTGTTGATTTTCAGTATAATTTACTTTCTTATTAAAAAGATGACCAGTCTTGTTGATTTTCAGTATAATTTACTTTCTTATTAAATAGTACTGACTTCTTATATTTTGAGAAGATTTATTATCGAAACTATCACTTTAAAATAATGACGTTATCACTTGCTTCATGTATCCCGTAATATATCACTCCAGATTCTCGCAGATAACTCAAGAAATCATTGAAAACTTCAACCAAAATGATCCTTTCTCGAACATGTACAGGGAGGTTATTTCAGTCGTTTACCGCCAGCGTGTCGGCCGTTCGGCGGCTTCTTCATGCAACAGGTCCCGGCAAATTGCGTTCAGGAAGTCCGTAACAGAAACCGCTTGTTTTGTAAGGTTTCCACTTTTCACAATTACAGTTACAATTACAATTGAAATAAGCACGTACCTTGTCGCAAGGATGCTGGGAAAGGTGTCCTCCCAAATACAACTATTTCAGGCACCTTATTTCTGGCATATAATCTTGGATTAGACATCGCTACTTTATCTTCAGTTGACAGAAATGGAAGACAGCATCCCGGCGCATAAAGCAAACCGAAAGCATAAAATGATATTTAAAAGTAATAGTAATGATGATCACTAACCTCCTGTGTTATAAGAGATCTTGAAAATGACCTCCTTCAACACCAATACAACACGTTTCTTAGATTCAAGAGATCCTGTCTCTCGTAATTCCCTGACCACTTTTCTGCAAGAATTCGTTTTATTTATTTATTTATTTATTTATTTATTTACTGCCCTCAACAGAGGTAAACCTCCAATTACAGACGGCAGGAAAAAAAAATTATTTTCACGTAATTATCGTAAGTCGTGGTAGAATACGTTAAGGCCTGCCCTCGGGCGTTTAATATTCACAATTTATTTGCACGTATTTAGAATTTATTTGCACGGGTGGCAATTAATTTGCATAATTTGAATAAATTTGCATATCATTAGAATAATTTATATTTATGTATTTGCATGTTTATAACTTTTATGAATATATAATTATTTATTTTATGAAAAATATGCATATAGAAGGTAATTAGAGGTACTAAACGCTATGCATATGATTTTATATTCATTACTGCAAAGTATGTAATGTATCAATCGATAATATTAATGTTTATAATATTGAAAATAAGTTTTTATGGTTTATGAAACGCTATGAAGGGTGTTAATGGTACGAAAGAAGACGGTCCCGGTACTCGAACCCGCGATTTGCAACGGTAATAAATGGTTTTTAATGTACTATGTATGTAATAATGTATGTTATTATGTTATGAAAGACGTTGGTTTGAAACAGACGATGGTGAACTCCGCGCAGGTTGACGAGAAAGGAATTTGGGGGATGTGCGATCTAGGTCAAATGACGTCACAACGCCAGAACAAAGAAAGAACCCGGTTGACCAATCAGAACCGTTTTTCCCAAGGTTAATCAAAACACAGGAACAGGAGAAAGGTATGCAACGCCGTAGGGCAGGGGAGGGATTGAACCAGACAACAAAGGATGTCTGGGAATGCGCGATCTAGGTCAAATTTTTGAAACTGTGCGTCGCTTGCATGCTAGAACATGTTTCTGTCTAAGTAGGTCAAGGTTTTCTAGAACACTAGAACAAAGGATTTTTGGATACCCAATTAGATTGGAGCGAGAACTTTCATTTGAACAAGGAGAACGAAGCGTAAGGGTTTATTATCTGTACTATGAAGAAGGAAGAGCTCTCAGGGACTGGGCCTACAGTTTTCACTATTTGCTTTTATCACGGGGTATCGAACCTAGGACCCTTTGATTATTGATTTAGGTAGTAAATTTATGTTACTGTGTGCTATTTAACATATTATTGAGGTTATTTTTTACCAAACTTTGACTTTATGCCAAACATTTTCCTAGCTTATCCTTATTTTTCTCAAATAACACAATTTAAACGATTCTAGCAAGAGTTTTTATTATATTTTCAACACACAAAGTGTGAGTTTTCAATTTTTAATTGTTTACTTTGACGTTTTGGACACACAATGTGTAATTTGTCCACATTTAAATTATTATTTTACCAAACTAACACAATTTCGTCTATTCAGGAAACATTTTTTATTATATTTTAGACTTACAAAGAATTGTTTTCAACTTTCAATTTATTATTTTACAAGTTTAGGCTTATTTTTACCAAAATTACACAATTCAATCTGTTCAGGAAAGACTTTCAGTTACATTTTCGACACACTAAATGTGTGTTCTTAACTTCTATCTGTTTATTAGGCTTATTATTACTCAAATAACACAATTTCATTAGTTCAGGCAATATTTTTATTAAATTTTGGACTCGCAAAGATATTTTTACAACTTTTTAACTTATTATTTTACAATTTTATACATATTTTTACCTAAATAACACTATTTATACTATTAAGGAAAGACTTTTAGTTATATTTTCGACACACAAAGTGTGTGTTCTCAACTTTTATCTGTTTATTTCACAAGTTTATTCTAATATTTACTGAAATAACATGATTTGAATGTGTTTTTATTACATTTTGAACACACACACACATTTACACACACACACACACAGAGATAGAGAGAGAGAGAGAGAGAGAGAGAGAGATTTTCAATTTTAAGTTTATTTTACCAAAGTAAGACGACTTAGTCTATTCAAGAAAGTTTTCAATTATATTTTGGATGCAAAAGTATATTTTGTCAAGTCCTACCCTTTTATTTTACAAGTTTAGGCTTATTATTACTCAAATAACACAATCTCATCTATTCAGGCAACATTTTGTTTGTTATATTTTACTCACAAAGACATTTTTCAATTTTTAGTTTATTATTTCACAAGTTTGTGTAATTTTTTATTCTAATAACATTTCTTATTGCAATTTGGATTTACAAAGAGATTTTTTAAATCTTTGTATTAAATTTTCTATTTATTGCGTTTTGTATCTCACATTCACTAATTTTTAAAGTCTTATTTTTTATTTTTTCTAAAAACTAAACAAAAAAGTATTTTTAACTAAAAGTTATTTTATTGATTTCGGTTTTCAGATTTCCACTATGCTATTTTTGGTTCTGTATTTCTATATTAGGATATTACAAAGTTCTAAGGTGTGTATAATATTTTAAAGTATTTTCAGGGTGTATTTGTTAATGCATTTGGATGTTAACTATTAGGTTTTTGGACGAACTAGTGTTAAGAATATTTCCATCAATCAGCAAATGTGGCGGTTTTATTTCAACCAATCAGAAAACGCGTCGGTTTTATTTGAACCAATTAGAAAACGCGTTGGTTTTATTTCATCCAATTGGAGAAGGCGTCAGTTTTGCTTTGAGTTATAAAAACTGCGTAGAAGCAAGCAGAAGCTATTTGAGAAGCATTTGTGAAGCATTGTGTCAAAGAAGACATCAAGTTGTGATTATTGGCCGAGAGTTTCAGACAAATAACTCAAGAGAAGCTATAATTAAGGCAAATGAATTTTTATTATGTAGTATGTTTTTAAATAATATGTAAATGCAAATATTGAAACGAAGAAAACGTCAATGCAAACCAAAAAGAATATGCGAAATGTGAACAAGTACTACAACTACTTTTCTATTTTTCAGGTGCTTCTAATTTTGTATGTGTGACTGAAAGGGACCATTAGTGAAAGATGGCGTCTTCGCGCCACAAACAAGGCTAACCACACTGCGGTGAGTACCTCGCAAGAGATTTTACCACTGGAATGTATATTTCTCCACTAGTTTTTTAAATAATATATAAATCCAGAAAACAAAGACACGAAAGAAGTAAATACAAAAATGAACATTATTAATGTAAACAAGTACTACAACTATGTTTCTATTTTTTAGGTGCTTTTATTTGTGTACCTGTGAGTGGAAGGATCTGTTACTGGAAATAACGCCAACAAAGTAACCGACTAGGACATGAATCAAATAATTGCATCATGTCCATGTTTATCCAATTATATCTGTAAGGATTGTGTGTTGGAGACTTTGAAGAGGTATACATCTGGCAAGTATATTATATGCTGGGGATGTTATTCTAATCAAGGCAACGAACTAGCCCACGATTGTGTTGTTAACCATTTCTACGAGTGTGAGTGCGTAAGCTGTAAAGATGAACATTTACTCTCTGAACGTTATTTTACTTGCCAAGGAGAACGCTGTTTGAATAAATGCCAACGATGTGTTAAGTGGATGTGCGAGAGAATCCAGTATTATTTACAGGACTCTGATAACACAAAACATATTTTTGATTTTTATATTACTAACCATGAGGATGTTGCGGATGCTTTGACGGCACACGAGGTACAGACGGAATACAAAGCTTTTTATAGTGTGTTATGTGAAATTTCAAACAATATCGAACTAGTGAAAACTCTTATAGATCCTATACGCACGGGAGAGCTTACTTATGGTAGCACAGGATTTTTGTGAGAGTTGAATAGAGACTGACTAATAACAGCGAAAATGGTGCAATACATTATTGATGTACAAGGATTTATTTATAACAGAAAATTTATATTGCGTGAGATTTGTGCGAGTTCTACAAATTTGGACACTGTGTATTATGCGCTTGTGAGTGTTCCCGATTATTTCAAAGAGAACAAAGAATCGCGCTGGATTGAATACAATCTCCATGCTTTAATGTATGATATTCCTTGTGGATGTGAAATATACTATGTCCGGAGGGCAGTTAGGAATTTGAACTGTCAAGGTGGTACATTTTTCTGCAAAGGAAAATCCCAAATTATCAAAGATTTGTTTAATATTGATAACATTGTTGATTTACAAACTGAAAACTGTCCATCCCTTAAGAATTTGTATATGTTTCAAGGAGGATTGTGCAAGTATCATTCTGATACTCCTCCCCCAGCTGAACAAGGTTGCGCGTTCAGAACTGTTCAAAGACTTATATGTTGGTACAATAATAAAAATATTAATGTGTAATGTATTTTAGTGCAAATAATAAAGATTTGTGAAAAAGAAATGTCTTGTATGTTGTTATTTAGTCTTAAAGCTTTTATTCAAGGTAATTTCAAGTATTACCGTTTTTTTTGTTTTTTTTTTGAGTGATTGACTTAATACGAGGAGTTATACGAGTCGTATCTTTACTACAATCACTGTATGTCTATGAGGACTAAAATCCACTGATTGAAGCTTAAAGCTTAGGCTTACTATGTATATTGATTAATCACAGGACAACACGAATTTTACAGAGGATTGTAGGAGGCATAGGCCCACACGTCAGAGCTCTATTAGCCTGCAAGAACAATTTATATGTTGAATTGTGACTGTTTAGCAATAATATTTAAAAACTTTAAATTATTTTCATTACATTATATATATATATTTTGGATTCAAATAAAACACTCAAGTTAAGTTTTTTAAGTTTATTTTTGTTTAATATACAAATATAGAATATATCAGATTTACATATATGAAAAGTACTCTACCAAAGAGCAAAAGTCACATAGGGATTACGATTTAGCCGCTGCTAAAATTCTTCCATGATAGATTTGTAGTAAGAGAGAAATTTTTGCCACTGTTTAAAGTTGAGGGTGACTCCACCAGAGATGTTGGTGATTTCCACTTTTATATTTTCTCCACTGGCCTCGAAGGTGAAGTAAAGTTCTCCTATAATGTTTATAGATCTGAATCTGTCTTATTGTGTGGGGAATCTGTTCTTGTAAGTGTCGAAGATCGCATCTGATTTGTAGACGCATGATGGGTACTCTTCTCTATTTAGGACAATGTAATTTTTTTCATGTTTCAAAATCAATTCAGTGTCTGTGAAAGTACCTCGAATAATGATATCCGTGTTGGCATCGAAGATGAATCTGGTTTCTGGTTTTATGTTGTTCATTTGGTGGGTGCCTCTGATAGACTGCATTTTGGTTTGGTATCAATAAAAAGTTTTTAAAAATATGCAACTAGTGCTACAAAAGGAACGGTTGATTGATTGATTGATTTAGTTTATTTTACTTCGCGTTTTGTGCCTGTTGGCTAATTTGCGAAGATGGTAATGAGTGATGAAATGATGAACTTGATGAATGGACATTCACAAACAACCAAGCCCGACCAGGATTCGAACCCGGGACCCTTGGCGTCGCAGCGCGATGTGCTAACCACTCGGCGTACAAAAGGAACGGAAATTATCGACAATTTCTGGATTATAACTAAAATTCAGTTTGCCTTTTACATATCCAATAGTTACAGACCAACACTAACTAGACTTCGATTTATATAAATGTAGCAGGAACTATATTTCTGAGAATCCAACTATATTAGGATTATATGTTAAACTTATACAAAACGAGATTATTCTATGTAAGTATATTTATATTGACTGGATTACTTAACAGATCAAACAGAAAGAATGCAAAATCCACTAAACGTAGGTGATTGCATGAAAATAACTAGGTCAAGGAGTGACCAAGAGTGAGCTGAGGTTATATATAGAGGGTCGCTCTTCATAATTCTTACCTTTGCTGGGTCGGTGAAGGAACGCACTTGTGGGCGGTAGAACCTGAATGGGCTCCACCAAGACATCGGAGACTCGAAGCAGATGTCTTGGTGGATGAACCCAAGTAGGGTCATAGGCGCTAGGGTCAATTTGGTCATTTCTTCTTGTATGAGGAACCAATTTGGCCAACTCCCAAAATTAACTTACGTTGCTTATAAGTAATTAAATTTGAAGAAAAATTATAGTCTCTTAGACTGTAAACATATTTTATATTTAGGCTGCACATGATCCGATGACAAAATTAAAACATGGTAACCGCCCAGACAGGGACTCGAACCCTGGACAGATAGGTTAAAAACTTAATGCTATACCAACTAAGCTATCTGAGCACAAAGTATTCTTTTCTTGAAAAGTCAGTTATGTTAAGAAATATAATTTGAGAACACTTTTGGTCTGGAGCGACAGAGAAGGAGACAGCATTTCCTAAATTTTACAGATTGGATGTATTTTACCAATATAGAGGCCTTTACTATATGTAATTCGAAACGCTAGAGTTCAGTTAGCTTTCAAAATTGAGGTTACATAGTACAATATGTTGAAGATTTTGTGCTTAACGAGCTTAACAAGTTACACTATATCTAGTTACGGACAAATAGTGCTCAATTTGCATACAGTTCATGCAACTCTCATGAAAAGGCTCAAAACAGTCTCCCAGCTCAGTTCTCACCTGTACTTGGACAACAAAAAACTGCAACAAATTCTCAGGAATTCTACCTTTCTTATCATTGCTTGAATAGCAAAAACTGCAATCTTCATACTAAAATATTGAAAAAAAGCATATCTATGTACGTAAAAATGTGTACATGTAAGAGAGAATATGAGTTGTTTTTTTTAAAAAAAAACTGTTTTTTACCTAACTTTGTGAATTAAATACTAGTACATTTTGTCAAATTATACTGCACATTTGTATTATAGTCAAGAAAAATAATGCTAAAGCTCTCAGATTTACTGTCAACTCACCAACTACTAGCAAAGATTTAGTACGTAGTATGTATGTACTAGTATTTACTTCACAAAGTTAGGTAAAAAACAGTATTTTTTAAAAAAAACTGTTTTAAACAAATCTTACGCAATATAAATTTTCGGTTATAAACTTCTGTCGAAGTGGTTAACTTCGCGATTCGGAACCTTCCTCTTTGAGTTCGTATTCAGTCCTGGTTGAAGCAGGGTTACGAATGGTGCAAGGTGAATATATAAAGCACTTCGTGAAAATCTATTCCTTGTAGTTTCAAAGTATCACAACTGGATGTACAGCAAATCAAACGTGATTTTAAAGTGATGCATTTTGAGGGCATATATGTAGATGTGAACAAATGGTGTGAGGTCGTACGGTCATGCAGTGAACTTTTACTCAACCAAACACACCGTTGACCTACATTGAAAGACAAACTGAAGGTTAAAGGTGGTACTTATCTATAAATAGCAGATAATTAATAAAGATTAAATAGACTCCAGGTCAGGTTTTGTTTCTCGCTTGGTTGTTCGAGCTAAAAAAAAAAGGAACTCCTGTGATTTTTACAAAATAAAATTGTTTCAAAAAGTGGTTACAGTTAAGTCCTTATGAGAATATTTGGAACCTTTCCAGGCCTTACAATAGAATAACTTTCGTTCCAACGTTTACCTACCACTGACCTGTCAAAAATGAAATTGGAATGAATCATCTTCATCTTGACAGAGAAATATCTTGTGAACATGGCCCTCCCTAATGTACACACTCGTTTCGTGAACTCTACAACAGAGCAAATATTTAAAAATACCCGATATAGCAAATGTTAGACAATGTGCTTACCTTCTTGAGTTTACACGCGCTATCGGATATCTGACCTATGTAATCCTTCGTGCCCCATCAGTCAGCCAAATTTCCGAAAGTGTCAAAGTAGTATTTGTCTTCATGAAATACGTTCACGTAACACAGAATGCGTAACAGAAAAAAAAACACGACAGAATTGTTGATTCTTCCAAGAATAGGTATAATTGATTTTTTACGACTCATCTAGTAGGAATAAACTTAGTGTGATAATTGATATAAGGGTGTAGTAAAGACAATTTTGCGGTATGTTTCCGATAACAACTGGTAGACAAACATTAATGATAAACGAAACAAAATGGAACAATTGCAATTTGCTAAATAATTTTGGCTTGGAGAAATTGTAACACAGGAGCATTATAACAATTCCTTGCTCTTCGATTATTTCCATACATACATTTTTACGAAATCTCTCTTCGCAAATTCTTGCACCAAGTTTCAAATAATGGAAAAATATAAAGGAGACTAAAGCAATGTCGTATCAATCCCTAAGATTATATGTTTATTTTATTAAGTCTCTCTGAATGCTTCACGTTGACCAGGGCATTCACTTGTTTCTCTCAGTTGTCTCAACCTCTGAGGCATGTTTACAATGCATTGTGTTGTGCCATGCAAACCTCCTGAGCATTCAGGAAACAGGTAATTACTTCTGGTTATAGAGTCAGCGGTTTGCATGGTGGCAACTAAAAACACGATTCGGCATAGAGGAAGAGCTCGATGGACTAGTGATATAGAGGTGAGACAAGATGAGAGGGACGGACTTTTGGGATTGAGTTGAGAGAGAAGAGGTGGTTAGCAAAGCAGTAGAGTGGAACGACGCTGTGGTCGACGAATTGGAGAAGCTAACAGAGGACTTCGCATATTCTATTCAGCTTAATACTTCAGAGAGACAGGTAATTATCCTAACACCCAGCCATGATTCAGGTTCAACGGTTCACAAAACCCAACGAGTGATCATTGTCTTTTCTGTAGTTTAGTTCCTTAGTGTGATTTTGTACCTTTCGCATTGCCAAGCGTTAACTCGTCATGCCAATGACGAGTGCTCTCATCAGAGGATGAATGATGAGTAACATACATCACCCATTGATTAATTGGTTCACATTCTAGGTACTCGTAAGATCCCACGAACTTTACGGTTCGTTACGTGGTGGAGATTTGGGCTTCTCATCCATTTCCTCGGAAATGCGATGAGAAAATAGAATATTATCTAGTAGAGGTTTCAACAATCAGTTTTAAATTCAAACCCACCCCAAAATTTTGCTCACTTGTTTAGTTTTTTTTTAGTATGTCCTTGCCACAATTGATGTTGAAAAATACATAGGGATTATTTTTTTTAACATTAATGGGGGAGAAGAATTTATATATGCCATGATAGATGTCGAGCTTTCACCTTGCTGATGAACTCGATGAAACATTAGACCAGTTATTAGATATAGCACGAGGGACTACAAGTTTTAATTTAGATGTCAGCGGTCCAACTGCAAGTTCCACCCCCAAATTTAAACGTAGCCCAATATTAACTAGACGCCTTCAGCGACAATTATTAGAACAGGAAAACGAAAAGCAATTAGAGCACCAAGGTCAGGTTATTAGAGATATAGGCCCAACACAATTTGCAACTATGGCTCAGTCTCAGTTTGTTCCCCCAACTATTTTGGAGGGTATCCCATTTCAGGGGATAGCCGAGGAAGACGTTTCGAAATTTTTAGACAAAGTAGATAGCCTTGCCATTTTAAATGGTTGGAACAGCGCCAGAAAGCAGGAATTGTTCTCAGCCCTTCTGTCCGGGAAGCATTACGATGGTATCAGACTTGGAAAGATGTTCCAGAAAATCAAGACAGTTCTTACGAGGACACACGACAAAAATTTAAAGATGAATTTACAGGGTCCTTGGATCAACTCCAGATCGAGGAACAAATTCGATACAGGTTGCATAAGGAAACTGAGCCAGTTACAAATTATGTAAGGGACAAGCAGCTACTTTTACTTAAACCAGACCCCAAAATGGGCATTCAACAGCAGATTAAACAGATTATATGAGGACTGCAGGTGGATTTCATGAAGGATATCCATCATAAAGAGTATGAGTCAGTGCATGGGTTGCTTAAGGATTTAAAATCCTTTGAAAAGCTTCAGTTTTTGATGAGGCAGCGCAAGCTGAAAGAGCTGAGGTGCGAAGATCAAAGGGACAGTTTATTCCTTCCTTTGCACATTGCACCAACACTTTCGCAACAGCAGCAGATTTTATTGCAGAATAACAATCTGGCTACTTGAGTCTGCACAATCGCGACCTACATCAGAGATCGACGCAAGATTCAATGCCTTGCAAAAGGAGGTCGAGCAATTGAAATTAGCTAGTAATCCTCCAAGTAACAAAGCTCAAGTCCAGGCTCAGGAAACTGGTTTGAAAGCAAGATTAGCGAGTCTTACTTTTAGACTGGATAGCATGGAGGATCAAAAACAGCACCCTGGCACCGACTCATCTAGTAAGAAACAATTTAGAGACCCATGTTATAGAGAGCATTATCCGACAGGAAATAATTATAGAGGTTCCTACCGGGGTAACAATAATAAACAACCACAGTACAATAGGGGGTATAGGAATACACGCCCTAATAATAATAATAACAAACAATTCAGACCGCAATAGGCGATATGGCAATACCCAACAATGGCGAGGACGTGGAAACTTCCTCGGACAGAACTCGAGGGGTTCCTCGTCTTCAGCAGGGCGAGGCCAGGAAGATAGAGAAGAGCAACGGGGGAGACCACGCTGCTCTATTTGTAATTACTCTAATCACTCGGAAGCCACTTGTTTTCAGAACAAGGAGGCTTTAAACGAGCAGTGACTGCCCATAGAATGACCAGATTTTGAAGGAAAGCAAATTTCAGTCTCTACTTTCCCCTATGAGGAATTAATATCTATTAACACAGTGTTAGGGGGACAACGTCAGAGGTTTCTTGTGGATTCCGGGAGCCAAGTATCAGTTACTAGTGATCGAGGTATTCCTTCAACCGCCAAACGTTTTAAAATTCATACGGCCATAAGGGGAGTAGCAAAAGAACAAATTGAAATTAAAGAGATTGTCCTGTTAACATTTGCAATAAACGGCCGCAATTTTACTCATCCTTTTCGGATGATTCCAAATTTTGAACATGGGACAATCTTCGGAAATGATTTTTTAAGAGCTCATAAAGCAAATTTGGATTTTGATCAAAATCGACTCACCTTGAGGAGATTTGGTACTCCTCCGCGGAACCAGTTAAGGACGGAACACAGAAAAACCTTTGACGTATCCATAAAAGTTGCTAGTCTGATAAGGGATTTATATGTGCCAGAATTTGTAACTTCCAGACAAATTAGAATTAAACCTAGGTCTCATTTGTGTATTGCTGTCAAATTAACAAATTCTAGTAATCAGAATTTAACTACTTTAGAACCAGATTTACAGTTTCAAATGGACACAGGCTTAATGGTGCCTCGAGCCATTGTAAATCCGGAGTCATTTTTAATTTGGATTACGAACCCAAATTCTTACAAAATCAAAATTAGGAAAGGGGCACGCTTAGGTACCGCAGAGGCATGGCAAAATCCAGTCACAGCTTCGTGTCATATTGCAGGGGACGAAGGACCTAACGTTATTGTGACCAAGGAAACTGGCACCATGACAAAACCAGTGCACGATATTACCAAATTTGACATTAATCCAGCATTAGAACCCGATCAGAAGTTGCAACTTAGACAATTACTAGAGAGGTATGTAGATGTGTTTTCTTGGTCTGAGTAGGACATTGGTTGTGCCACTAATTATATGCATCGTATAAAGTTAAAGGACGATTCTGAATTTCACGTCCCAGCCTACCCTATACCTGTACACCTGCGTAAGGAAATTAATCAGCAAATTGACAACTTGCTAGAAGCAGGGGTCATCAGTCCTACAACATCACCCTACAATTCCCCAGTTTTTCTTGTTAAGAAGAAATCAGGAGCTTATCGCATGGTGCAGGATTTTCGATTACTTAATGCCAGGTCTGTTTTCGATGCAGTTTCGATAGGAAACATTTCAGAGATATTGCATAATATGGCCGGTAAGAGCTACTACTGTAGTGCCGACCTAAAACAAGGATTCTTTCAGATTCCATTAGCAGAAGAATCGAAAAATACACTGCCTTTACTATACCAGCCAGGGGACAATTTGCCATGAATTTTACACCTATGGGACATGTGACATCTCCGGCGGCGATGACCAGATGTGTCCAGCTCGCTACAGCGGGTATGAATGATAATAATTTTGCCTTTTATATTGATGACATGTTTGTATTTGCTAATACATTTAAGGATATGTTGGTGAATTTAGAGAAAATGTTTCAATGTTTACGATCTGCCGGATTGAAATTGGCTGTACCTAAATGTTCATTTGGATACTACGAGACAATTGCCTTAGGCCACAATGTGGGCAGATATGGGTACCGTATCAGCGATAGAATACTGCCATCTATTAAGAATTATAAGATTCCTACCACCACAAAAAAGGTTAAAATGTTTTTAGGTCTTTGCAGCTACGTAAGGAAGTACGTCAAAAAATTCTGACATTGCATCACCATTACAAGGTTTAATTCGTAAAGGCAAGAAATTTACATTGGGTCCTGAACAACAATCAGCATTTGAGAAATTAAAAGAAGCACTATTTACTGCACCTGTTTTGTTACCTTACGATCCAGCGAAGAACACCAAGGTTTTTACCGATGCTTCATCTCATGCGGTCAGTGGCGTATTGATGCCGCCCAATGCAGAAGGGGAGTACTTGCCATGTGCGTACTGCAGTAGAACATTGACGGACACTGAAAAAAGATTGAGCGTCATTGAACAAGAACTAACAACAATTTTATATGCTCTCAAATCATTTAGATTCTTTGTTGTGGGGCGCCATTTTTATTTACATACGGACAATAAAGCAATTACGTATATTAGGACATCCCGTAATTTAAGCTCAAAACTTCTTCGATGGAGTAACCTTTTGGAGGATTTTTCATTCACTCCTATACATGTCAAAACTACGGAGAACATCGCCGATCCCCTCAGCAGAGAATGTGGAGAAAATGTAGAGAATGGCAACACTGAAGAGGACATTCCCGAACCCAGAACACTTACATTATTTGATGCAACCACAGATGTGGCGGAACATCAGAGACAGGATTCCTTTTTTTGGCCCAATTATTAAGATTTTGGAGGACCCAGACAGGGATGTTGGAACACTACCTTTATCCATCCAAACGCAAGTTTATCATCAGGTGGTGGAAGATGGTGTATTATATAGACAAGAGAAATGAGGAGCCACTACCAGGAAATTGTTATGCATTCCAATGATGTTACGTGATTCTGTGATTGAGACACTCCACGCTTCACCCATAGGAGGTTCTCATCTTGGATTTACCAAATGTTACAACGTTGCATTATCACGAATTTATTTTCCAAAAATGAAATTATTTATACAAAGGAAAATTAGGGAATGTATTACATGCCAGCAGAATAAACGCCGTCCAGGTCTACCAGTAGGAGAACTGTGTACACTGTAAATATCTAGTAAGGCCTCACTGAGCCTCACCTTTTACAAGAAAACAAAGAAAAAACCCGATATTGAATTGGAAATACTGCAGCGTCAATGCCGAAACTCTATCCAAGATAAGGAAGAGCTGCACAACTGTCAGTCGTGAACACCACACAGAAGAGCGATGTTAACCATGAGTCATCAAGGAATTAGCACAGCGTTTCGGCCTGGGAAGAAATATTTTTTGTCCATTTTGAGCTCTCAAGAAATCAGGTTCTGAGCTGGCGATTTATTTCCTTCATGAATGAAAATAGGTTGTGTTTTTATTTTCGTTTCTTTTCTCTCTTTGTCATTAGCTCTAATACAAATATAAAAGTAAAAAGTGGTAACTTTGCTATTTTTACGTCCATATTATATTACTCTTGTTTACTTTCAACGATAAGGACAAATGTTGGAGTGACCAGAAAAAATGAACGAACACAATAAGCTCTTAAATATTACCCAAGCTTCAAAAATAGATGCCGGCCCCAGTGGCAGAGTTGCTATCACATCGCGCTACGACGCCAGGGGCCCCGCGTTCGAATCCTGACCTGGGCATGGATTTGTGAATGTTCATTCATCAATTTCATCATATCGTCACTCATCCCCATATTTGATTGAGTTTGATTGATTGAGTTTGTGTTTGAAGTCCACTGAATGCACATTAAGGCTAATCGGGACTGGACCTACAGTTTAATGTGGGATCCGAACCACTATGTGCCTCCACCGGGTATCGAACCCGGGAACACTAGATCACAAGGCGACGATGCTACCACTGCTCCATCGGGGAGGCCTCCCCCATATTTGCAACTTAGCCAAAAGTGGCACAAGAAGCGAAGTAAAATAAAGCAAATCAATCAATCGAACATAGGGTCTCCCGTTTCATAGAGCAATATGCAAAGCACTCGGTCATGAAGGCCCTCAAAATTGAAATAATAAGTGGAACAAAAAACCTGATATTAGAGTATTTTAAGAGTTTAGGCAGATTAACATTTCACGTCAACCTACAACAATTTCACCTGTATTGTGTGCCCTAATATAATTGAACGTGCTCTTGCGATAATACGTAGTTACACATTTCCGTCTTGCAACACACAACCTCGACTCGACCCGATATGTGCATTTCCTTGCCCCTTTTCTGTATTTTTTCTATTTAGGATATATCACGTTGCCTTTTTGCCTCTTGGTTAATCCGTGGCGATGAGAATGATTGACCAATTGATAACATGGATGTGACGGGGCAAACATGACTTAATCATACTTCGAACTTAAGACCTCTGTCTTTAAAGTACGTTATAATCTGCCACGTGTGTCTTTTCATCTCCAGTTACAATTAATTTCAAGAGGTAGGAAACGACGTTACTCAAATAAATTGTATAAATGACCATAAAAATTTGTTCACTTGTTGAGAGAAATCAATACCCTCGTAACATTATAAGTAAACGTCGACCTAGTTGATGTCCCAGGAACCCTTCCTTGCACGAAAATCACACTGTGTCCACAGGATTTACGACTGAACGCTGCATCCCCATTTCCATTAATCGTTCACTCTTCGTATATTTTGAGATCAGCAAATTCGAACATAGACCCTAAGATAGCTACACACTGCCAAAAAAAATTGCAGTGTCAACAAAGTAATTACTGTATGTTATATATTTTATTTTTGGTAATAGAATATTTTTCCCTTCAGCTTTTTATTTATGATTGATTTGGTTTATTTTACTTCGCTATTCTGCCACTTTTGGCTAAACGCGACGATGAGGATGAGCGATGAAATGATGAAATTGATGAAGGGACACTCACAATGAACACCGAATGAACACAATGACAAGGCGGTGTTTAAGCAAGCTGTGTTAACCACTCTACCACGGAGGCCGGAATCCTTTTCAGTTAGGAGAACCCGTTCCTTGACAGCGAACTAAGAACAGTTAATATATGTCACGTCAGAGTTATAATATTTTAAATTTCTAACAATCAATTGGGATTTACTCTTGACAATTTTTTTTTTGCCTACATAAAAACTTCCACACAGTTAAGATCGTTTAAACATGCTTTAAGGAATGATTAAGCCCACTATGATGACGGAAAATAATAATTCACATGACTATAGTGATGCATTACATCGGTGAAACATTAATTTTCGATCAGGAAGAAATATTGAAAAACGCAGGGACACAATGACCAATTGATTTATTTATTTTACTTCGCTTTTCTTCCACTTTTGAGTAATCACATAGATAAGGATGAAAGGTGTGTTAAGATGAAATTTGTGAAAGGCAATCACAAATGTAGAACACAGCCCAAACTCCACAGACCATTATACTGGCCTTGTGTCTAGGCGCCAGATCATCGTTAGTCTACAAAATAGACTCCATGGTCACAATGACGTAAGCATTCGTAGAATAAATTTGTATATCATTCTCCCCCAAGAAACCTGAGCTAAACTATTGCGCATTCTGTGATATGTTTATTACTTCTCGGGAACCACTCGCGGCCTTTAGCTAGTTTATCCTAAAAAAACTGCGGGTTTGGATGTTAACAGATACTTCAGGGACAATATCCAAAGAATACTGTCACATACACAGAATGCAAAACATTTCTATTTTCTCATTTCCTGGCGAAAAAAAGGTGGCTGGAGCGTGATGCTGATCGTATCCCCTCTAAAATGGCCGAAATCGAGAATATGTGGTGCCCTACTACCACATCCGCTAAATGTGCCTTCATGGCACGTTGCTATACGCACGAGGAACTTGACCTAACCTTTACTAATACTAACTATTCATGCTAGGAATTTTGGTATTTTTTTAATACTTTTTTATTTGCCCATTGCTAACCTGGTTCATTCCCAGCCATAACAGCAATTAGTCAATGCAATAAAAATATGCCAAACTTAAAAACAAACAGGTGTCGGCGTGCGCACACACACAGAGAGGGGGGAGGAACACAAAATTCTTCCACAAACTGCCTAGATCATGCCTGACAAGACTCCAACAGAAAGCTTTCCGGAAACAAGTTTACGTGCGCATACGGTAATGATGGCCTTGTCTGCAACTGTCTTCCCCCACTTTCTTATCCAATACAGGAGTAATGAAGTGTTTCCAACTACCTTCCAATTTAATTAAGAGGAGGGAGACCTTTTTTAAAGTTCGCCAGTGTACTTTTCCCGCACAGAAGCCATTCCAGCGGATTTGCTTAGACTTTTCAGGTCCATATCCTCCTTCATCCAATCTTCGTCACCGATACATAATTGCCGCAACAGATTTTGGGAGGCGGTATTTAATAGCCAAACCAGTTGCGGATTGTACGGCCAGTACAGCAGCTGAATTTGTGTATGAGGAAATAGTGTTACGCTTTGGAATCCCACATGATATGTATACAGATCGCGGATCAGCATTCAAATCTAAGCTTTTTCAGGAACTTGGCAATAAATTGGGAATAACCATCAAGTTTTCGCCAGTAGGTTTACATAATTCGATAGAGCTTTCCGAACGTAACCACGGCGTATTTCAGAGTATAATGAAGTGCTATGTTAATTCAAAACACACTGATTGGGTCCAATATTTACAACCAAGTGTATTCAGTTATAACACTACAAGGAATCAGAATTTGCGGTATAGCCCATTCTTTTTACTACATGGATTCCAACCTACTTTGCCCTGGGAGCTTGCGTTACACACACCAAGGTGTGCAAATGTGGAGAATGATGTACGGTTCCGAGTATTGGAAAAAGCAAGAACCAATGCTACGGATAACCTGGCGAAGCGACATGTTGAAGTAAAGAAATATTATGATCGGAAGAGGAAACAGATCAAATTTCAACCAGGTGATAAAGTATTAATTTTTGACAGCACCCAGAAAATTGGAACCGCACGGTGATTTTCGGGTATTTATAAAGGCCCAGCCACAGTTATCCGAGAAGAGAATCCTATCACATTCCTTATGGTGGAATTCCAAAACAAGCGCGGAAAGGCATTAGTGGACTCTATTGCCGTCCAGAGACTCAAAATATATTATGCGCCAGATGATGGTGAAGGCGAAGAGAACTTGGCAGGCCAAGAGGAAGATGAAGATCATCAGGAGGAAAACGCGGACTCACGCATGGCTAATGGTCACTAAAAATGGAAAATCATATAAGTAACAGGTTTAACATTTTGAATTTCAGTTGCATGAGATAATAATAATTTATAATAAAATGGCACTAATAATATTAAAGGTTAAAAGCAGACTTATTGAGTACTAATGTGCCTTAAGCACAAATGTTTTTTTTGCAGTATTTAAAAATACTAGCTCAGCGAGTACATCACTATAGTTATTCTTCAGAAGAAGGTATATAATTATATTAGCAAAGTTTATTTTAAGCGCCAGCTATGAGAATATTTATATTATATGAATATGTAGACGTCGACGTCAAGATTTTTGCGCTCCAATTACAAGTATTTTCCTTCGGATATTGGATCATGACCAATAATCCTGGAAATCCATTCTGCCATCGCAGAATGATAATGATTAAACCACAACGGTTTTAGTTTCTAACTTTGCCAGAATAATATGCTAAGCATATTTTAGAATGAGTTGAGAGAATTAAAGATTTTTCAAGTTTTAGTGATGTTAGTATTTTAATGCATTTAAAAATCGCATAAATAATAATAATTATTTTATTTCAGGTAGTCAGGAGTAAATCAGTCTCAATTTTTCCATTACCTTGTACCTCAGTACGGTTTGATTGATTTTAAGTATTTAAAAATAAAGATAACACCTGAAATTAAATAAGATAAGCTTGCAGTAAAATTTAAAATAAGATAAGTTAAACAGTGCTAAAAAATTTAGAGAATAAATCAATTATATCAAATAAATAAATTAAGCAGATAAATTGAGCCTAGAATTAGAAATAATTAAGTTGAGTTAAAATACCTACTAATTTAGACTAGGCAGGCTTAAAGTACGTGTTAGTTTTGAAGAACTGTTTGTTTTGATTGCCTAAGCAACATGAAAATCATTGCGATTTTAGTTATTTTAAACGGATTTCTTCCATACATAAAAGCTTCTAATTTTATTTATCTGTTGAACAAGTCCTTTGACTATCCTTATATTATAATTACAAGTTTATTATTAACAACATTTATTATTAGTATTTTTTTAATTTTCATAATTTGTTACTGTCAATGTCAACGCAAGAAATCTATTATTTATGACCATGAGTGTACCAACGAATTACCGTTAAGCAAACTTAATAATGATTCACCTTCCATTGACCAGATTTACGATGATGTTGCACCGATTGTTGAAGTGGTACCATTGAAAACGAGTCACCCGCCAATTCTCCCACCCCTTCCTCCACTGCCCCAGTCTGTTATTATTCAATCCAGTACACAAAAAGGAGTTCAAGATCTATCCAGAAATATTTTAGTCACCAAAGACGACATTTTAAATTTGCCGAAGAATATTGTATCTGTTAGAGTTCAGGAGCTTGCCGTAAGGAAGGGTCCAAGTTCTGTTCAAAATAGTTGCAAAATGGAAAGTGAATTGACTATTTCGCCCTGTGTTCAGCCAGTTGTAAAAGTTAAAGATTTATTTGTAAATCAGTCTACAGCAAACGTCGAGAAAGTATCAAATGTCACTTTAAAAGCAGAAAGTAAGCCAAATTCCCAGGTTTCCGAACCTGTTGTATCTTTCACGGATCATATTTTTTACGACTATACCTTTGCTTACAATTTTATTATTCATTGCGTTTTAAAATTTTAAGTTATAATTCATTTTTAGATTTGATTGTACTTTATGCTAGGTTTATTAGTCATTTATTTTGCTAGCACCTTCCCAAGTCTTGTTATTGTATCATCACGGAAGTGGTCGAGTTTAATAAACACGCTGTCGCAAGCGCCACGAAGTTTTTCTCTCTTTCCATCCCATCTATGACGTAATTTCAAAAGTCCTTGACTTCATTTAAAATTCTCGCAGCTCTTACTAAACTTTGTTCGTAGTAAGTTAAAGTTTTGTAAACATTTACACGTCATTCAGCGTATCAGCGAATCAGAGCTTGCATTTTCTTCCTCCGTTCATGTGCTTGTTGCTCGAAGCAACGATTTCCCCCCTCCACCTCTCCGACGGTAGCCGAACGGTTCCCGAAGTCGCCAGAATACGCCGGCAGCAAGCCTCCCGATTTCCTTGCAGTGGAGAAATTTCAGTTACATACAACGACCATAAAATGCAACGTTGCATTATTTAGAATATCTGATATCAGCAAATTCCGTTCTCCGCGTTTACGCCTTCCAGAGCACGCTCGTAGCTCAGAAAAACTTAGCATAGATTTTGAATATTTTCTGGAACCAGTGGCGTTCGCTCATTAAAATTTTCAGGGTACCAGTTTAGTTACGCATATAGCCATTAGAATGTGATTTTCACCACAGAAGTTCATGGAAACAATGTTAGGGATATTTTGTGTTACATAGATACATTTTGCCATAAAACGTCGCATTTATGCACTTCAGATTAATCACGACCAATAATTTTACAAAGGAATAATAATAATTTTTTGTTTTTCTCGCAAAATTTCCCAGTTTTTTATAGAGATATTTATAGTAAGTAAAATTTTTGGGAAATTGACGCATTTTTATTAGAATCAGGATAAAGATAAACGAAATTTGGATACAATCAGGGAAATTTTACAAAAAGGGCAATTTTAGCACTTTATGCACACAGAGTAATCAAAATTGTTAGCAACAGGCCCGGGCTAAGCCTCGGTGATTAGCACAGGCATGTGCAGCAAAAGTCGCCACGGCAACGTTAGCCTTTCCAAATTTAAACAGTGTATAACCACACATGTTATAATATGATAAATTATTATTATTATTATTTGAGGTTAGGAAAAGTTTGATTACTCACCCTACTCCACGATCTCCACAAACAGGTACCATTCCCTGCAGTTTTGGAATAGGTTCCCTAACCACAGGAAATCTTCTTCCATCGCCTCCAGTTCCACCTGGAGGGCACCTAATTTTCTCCCCAAGTTTGTGGGGCAGGCCGCTGCTAGCCATTTCAGGGTTTGTACCCGCCCCCAGTACTCTTGTACTAGCTCTTTTAATTGGGACAGGGTGTTGATCTCCCTGCACAGCCTATCCCTGACGGCGTACGTAACTAAGTAGCGTACTCGTAGCACCCACTTAGGGCTTTCAGCGGCTAGGGGAATATAGTTCACTATATTCTCGGATAAGTTCGGTATTCTTGTCAGCTCACTAATCCACAGATCGGTAGGATCGACGCTGTTATGACCCATGGCTTGTAACTAACTGAAGGTATTGGCTTTAGAGTCACGGTAGCTTTCCCATCTTTCCAATGATATTGCTGATATGTTATTTCCCACCCCTTCTTTAACACCGATCAAGTTACTTATCTGATCCCATACTTAGTTATTACATCAGCATAATTTTAGCTTTACTAAGGTATATATCCCAACGTCAAGCTGTACTGATGCAGGAATTTTTTTTCTTTATTACAGAAGCATGGCTACTAACGGATTTACTTTCCTACTTTGGATTATAATCCTACTCCTATCCTTGATAAATTTTATTGGATCCCTACCCAACAATGAACAGTCACAAGACATCTTTTTTAAATCTTTAGGTTTATATTATGAGAGACAAGGGTTAACCATTCATAGCAGTAAGAATATTTTTACAACTGTGAATATATTTATCGATGCGCATATTCAGGTTGACAATGATTCCGCATGTGCGCAATGGAAAGTCATTCATAATGATACTAGCACCAAAATTAATGATTATCTTACTAAAATTTCCCAGTATTTCCCATGTAAATTTACAGTAGGAGACGTAAGGCCTAATTGTCAAAATTTATATCAGAATGTTACTAATACCCACAACAGGGAAAAGAGGCAGACATTTCTTAATTTAATAAATTTGTTCAGTGCAGGACTTTCTGTTTTCAATACGATGTCAGTTCATCATTTATCTCAATCAGTTAAAACTTTAGCAGCCAATCAACATCATATCATTCAGGAAGTACAGAATATGAAACAAAGTCAAGTAAAGATGGTCATCATTGTTAATGGGATTTTGGTTGTTTTAAAGCAATCAGTTTTGCCTTTAAAAGAAGAATTACTTGCTAAATTTTGTTATGATTATAATGAAGAGAGACATATAGTTGCCTTATTGCACGCCTCTAATATGATTGAGCGTTTAGATTTTATAATTATGGAAATAGCATCAGGAAAATTATCTTATCATATTTTAACTCCTAATTGGCTCCGTACATTTATTCAGAATCATCCCGATTTTAAAGATTCGCTTTATAAAACAGACATAGGATTATTTTATTCTTGGACCAAAGTATATTTGATTAATTATGAACCCAGTAGTAGATCATTTCATTTACTTCTTGAAACACCTTTAGTACAGATGAATGACATCGCTCCTATTTTTAGAGCAGTTAATTTAGGCATTTTGCGTAACAATTCATGGTCTCGCATTAGACTCCCAGAGTTAACTTACAGTATGCAACATAGGGGAAGTCCACGATTAGTACAAATTGTTGAGAGCGCATGCGAGCTTAAAATTTTTTTTATCTCTCCTCGCATAGTGAAGTTACCATCGATAGAGATGTACAGTGTTTGGAAGATTTACTTTTACACAATAGATCAGTTTCTTGTAATTTTGAAGTGAAGTCTATTACTGACAATAAATTATTTCAGTTTATCAGAACACGTAATGGTATTTTAATATCAGGCTCAGGTCAATTCATTGTCATTCAAAATTTAAATAATAATTTGAACACCCACAGATCAATTCAGATTAACGAAGTGCAATCTATATTTTTTAACTATCAGGATTTTTCTCAAATTATTGTGGATCAACAAATTTTACATACAAGAATTTTAGCTTTCGAACAAGTAAAAATGAAGGAAGTTGAATTATTAATTAATATTCCCAAGAATTTATCTGATTTCACTATTCCTCAATGGACTCCGCTTGAACTTGCCTTAAGGCAACTTAATCAATCTCTTAGTAAGGGCATTTCATTTCAGGAATTAGTTTTAAACCCTTTGCCCATGTCTATATTAGTATTTATTATTTGGAATTTAGTGTTAACTCTAACACTGGTTTATTATTTGTATAAGCACTATCAACTCACGAGACAGGTTCAATCAGAGCAGCACAGTAATAATTAATAATTAAGGCAACACATCAATCATGGACATTAATAGTTTAATTACGGTTGTATATTTTTATTTAAATTTTCCTTATTTATTTTCAAAGAGTTATGGCAATTATTTAATCAATTTATTTTAATTGTATTTTATTTTGATGAGGCAATTTAATTTAATTTTAAGAAAAGGCAATGGAAATTAGTTTGGTTTTGTGTGAACGTGAATTATATTTACCCATCCTTTGCAATTTCCTTTCTTTATTATAATTTTCCCTTTTAACCTAACCTGTCTATACGGAACAACGTGGACAAGCAATGCCTACATCAATCTTGGGCATTGTTGTATGAAGGACTTCCAGAGAAATTACCATGCAGGAAGATTCATCACCATATTACAAGGAAGAAGGAAGCATGCAGACATTTTCTTCTACAAGACGACTACATTTTTCCTGGAAAGCCTATATTCAACCAGGAACGTTCCAGTTTAGTGTCACAGACCACGACACCTAGTGAAGGAACCAGATAAATTTCCCTCCACATTGTTTCCA